>NW_027591016.1:55000-62500 GCF_964213995.1 Mustelus asterias | reverse complement strand
CCCTCGCTCTCTCCCTCGCTCTCTCACTCCCTCGCTCTCTCCCTCGCTCTCTCACTCCCTCGCTCTCTCTCTCCCTCGCGCTCTCTCTCTCTCACTCTCTCCCTCGCGCTCTCTCCCTCGCTCTCTCACTCCCTCGCTCTCTCTCTCCCTCGCTCTCTCTCTCTCTCACTCTCTCCCTCGCGCTCTCTCCCTCGCTCTCTCTCTCCCTCGTGCTCTCTCTCTCTCACTCTCTCCCTCGCGCTCTCTCCCTCGCTCTCTCTCTCCCTCGCTCTCTCTCTCCCTCGCGCTCTCTCCCTCGCTCTCTCTCTCCCTCGCGCTCTCTCTCTCGCGCACTCTCTCTCTCTCCCTCGCGCTCTCTCCCTCGCTCACTCTCTCCCTCGCGCTCTCTCTCTCTCACTCTCTCCCTCGCGCTCTCTCTCTCCCTCGCGCTCTCTCCCTCGCTCTCTCTCTCCCTCGCGCTCTCTCCCTCGCTCTCTCTCTCCCTCGCTCACTCTCTCCCTCGCTCTCTCTCTCCCTCGCGCTCTCTCCCTCGCGCTCTCTCTCTCTCACTCTCTCCCTCGCGCTCTCTCCCTCGCTCTCTCTCTCCCTCGCGCTCTCTCTCTCGCGCTCTCTCTCTCGCGCTCTCTCTCTCTCTCCTCGCGCTCTCTCTCTCGCGCTCTCTCTCTCTCCCTCGCTTTCTCTGGCTTCTCTCTCCCTCGCTCTCTCCTCTCCTCGCGCTCTCTCTCTCTCACTCTCTCCCTCGCGCTCTCTCCCTCGCTCTGTCTCTCCCTCGCGCTCTCTCCCTCGCTCTCTCTCTCCCTCGCGCTCTCTCTCTCGCTCTCCCCTCGCTCTCTCTCTCCCTCGCGCTCTCTCCCTCGCTCTCTCTCCCTCGCGCTCTCTCTCTCTCACTCTCTCCCTCGCGCTCTCTCCCTCGCTCTCTCTCTCTCTCTCTCACTCTCTCCCTCACGCTCACTCTTGCGCTCTCTCTCTCCCTCGCTCTCTCTCTCTCTCTCTCTCACTCGCTCTCTGTCTCGCTCTCTCTCTCGCGCTCTCTCTCGCGCTCTCTCTCTCACTCTCTCCCTCACGCTCACTCTTGCGCTCTCTCTCTCTCTCGCTCTCTCTCGCACTCTCCCTCACGCTCTCTCCCTCGCTCTCTCTCTCCCTCGTTCTCTCTCTCTCGCGCTCTCTCTCTCGCGCTCTCTCCCTTGCTCTCTCTCCCTCGCTCTCTCCCTCGCGCTCTCTCTCGCTCTCTCTCTCTCTCTCTCACTCTCTCCTCTCTGTCTCGCTCTCTCTCTCGCGCTCTCTCCCTCGCTCTCTCCCTCGCTCTCTCCCTCGCTCTCTCCCTCGCTCTCTCCCTCGCTCTCTCTCCCTCGCTCTCTCTCCCTCGCTCTCTCCCTCGCTCTCTCCCTCGCTCTCCCTCGCTCTCTCCCTCGCAGTCTCTCGCGCTCTCTCTCGTGCTCTCTCCCTTACGCTCCCCTCCCTCGCGCTCTCTCCCTCGCGCTCTCTCCCTCGCGCTCTCTCCCTCGCTCTCTCCCTCGCGCTCCCTCCCTCGCTCTCTCTCCCTCACGCTCCCCTCCCTCGCGCTCTCTCCCTCGCGCTCTCTCCCTCGCTCTCTCCCTCGCGCTCTCTCCCTCGCGCTCTCTCCCTCGCGCTCCCTCCCTCGCTCTCTCTCCCTCGCTCTCTCCCTCGCTCTCTCTCCCTCACGCTCCCCTCCCTCGCTCTCTCTCCCTCGCTCTCTCTCCCTCGCGCTCCCTCCCTCGCTCTCTCTCCCTCGCTCTCTCCCTTGCTCTCTCTCCCTCGCTCCCTCCCTCGCGCTCTCTCCCTCGCTCTCTCTCCCTCACGCTCCCCTCCCTCGCGCTCTCTCCCTCGCGCTCTCTCCCTCGCTCTCTCCCTCGCGCTCTCTCCCCTCGCTCTCTCCCTCGCTCTCTCTCCCTCGCTCTCTCCCTCGCTCTCTCCCTCGCTCTCACTCCCTCGCGCTCTCTCCCTCGCGCTCTCTCCCTCGCGCTCTCTCCCTCGCTCTCTCTCCCTCGCGCTCTCTCCCTCGCTCTCTCTCTCGCTCTCTCCTCGCTCTCTCCCTCACGCTCTCTCCCTCGCGCTCCCTCCCTCGCTCTCTCTCTCTCTCGCTCTCTCCCTCGCTCTCTCCCTCGCTCTCTCCCTCGCTCTCTCCCTCGCTCTCTCTCTCCCTCGCTCTCTCCCTCGCTCCCTCCCTCGCTCACTCTCTCGCTCTCTCCCTCGCTCTCTCCCTCACGCTCTCTCCCTCGTGCTCCCTCCCTCGCTCTCTCTCTCTCGCTCTCTCCCTCGCTCTCTTCGCTCTCTCCCTCGCTCTCTCTCTCCCTCGCTCTCTCTCCCTCGCTCTCTCTCCCTCGCGCTCTCTCCCTCGCGCTCCCCTCCCTCGCTCTCTCCCTCACGCTCTCTCCCTCGCGCTCTCTCCCTCGCGCTCTCGCCCTCGCTCTCTCCCTCGCTCTCTCCCTCGCGCTCTCTCCCTCGCGCTCTCTCCCTCGCTCTCTCTCTCCCTCGCTCTCTCTCTCCCTCGCTCTCTCTCTCTCGCTCTCTCCCTCGCTCTCGCTCTCCCTCGCTCTCTCCCTCGCTCTCTCTCTCACTCTCTCCCTCGCTCTCTCTCCCTCGCGCTCTCTCCCTCGCTCTCAATCCCTCGCTCTCTCGCTCTCTCTCTCTCTCTCTCTCTCACTCTCTCCCTCGCTCTCTCCCTTGCGCTCTCTCCCTCGCGCTCTCTCCCTCGCTCTCTCCCTCGCTCTCTCACTCCCTCGCTCTCTCCCTCGCTCTCTCACTCCCTCGCTCTCTCTCTCCCTCGCGCTCTCTCTCTCTCACTCTCTCCCTCGCGCTCTCTCCCTCGCTCTCTCACTCCCTCGCTCTCTCTCTCCCTCGCTCTCTCTCTCTCTCACTCTCTCCCTCGCGCTCTCTCCCTCGCTCTCTCTCTCCCTCGTGCTCTCTCTCTCTCACTCTCTCCCTCGCTCTCCCTCGCTCTCTCTCCTCGCTCTCTCTCTCCCTCGCTCTCTCTCTCCCTCGCGCTCTCTCCCTCGCTCTCTCTCTCCCTCGCGCTCTCTCTCTCGCGCTCTCTCTCTCTCACTCTCTCCCTCGTGCTCTCTCTCTCGCGCTCTCTCTCTCTCTCCCTCGCGCTCTCTCCCTCGCTCACTCTCTCCCTCGCGCTCTCTCTCTCTCACTCTCTCCCTCGCGCTCTCTCCCTCGCTCTCTCTCTCCCTCGCGCTCTCTCCCTCGCTCTCTCTCTCCCTCGCTCTCTCTCTCCCTCGCTCTCTCTCTCCCTCGCTCTCTCTCTCCCTCGCGCTCTCTCCCTCGCGCTCTCTCTCTCTCACTCTCTCCCTCGCGCTCTCTCCCTCGCTCTCTCTCTCCCTCGCGCTCTCTCTCTCGCGCTCTCTCTCTCGCGCTCTCTCTCTCGCGCTCTCTCTCTCTCCCTCGCGCTCTCTCTCTCGCGCTCTCTCTCTCTCCCTCGCGCTCTCTCCCTCGCTCTCTCTCTCCCTCGCGCTCTCTCTCTCTCACTCTCTCCCTCGCGCTCTCTCCCTCGCTCTCTCTCTCCTCGCGCTCTCTCCCTCGCTCTCTCTCTCCCTCGCGCTCTCTCTCTCGCTCTCTCCCTCGCTCTCTCTCTCCCTCGCGCTCTCTCCCTCGCTCTCTCTCCCTCGCGCTCTCTCTCTCTCACTCTCTCCCTCGCGCTCTCTCCCTCGCTCTCTCTCTCTCTCGCGCTCTCTCTCTCACTCTCTCCCTCACGCTCACTCTTGCGCTCTCTCTCTCCCTCGCTCTCTCTCTCTCGCTCTCTCTCTCTCACTCGCTCTCTGTCTCGCTCTCTGTCTCGCTCTCTCTCTCACGCTCTCTCTCGCGCTCTCTCTCTCTCTCACTCCCTCACGCTCACTCTTGCGCTCTCTCTCTCTCTCGCTCTCTCTCGCACTCTCCCTCACGCTCTCTCCCTCGCTCTCTCTCTCCCTCGTTCTCTCTCTCTCGCGCTCTCTCTCTCGCGCTCTCTCCCTTGCTCTCTCTCCCTCGCTCTCTCCCTCGCTCTCTCCCTCGCGCTCTCTCTCTCTCTCACTCTCTCCTCTCTGTCTCGCTCTCTCTCTCGCGCTCTCTCCCTCGCTCTCTCCCTCGCTCTCTCCCTCGCTCTCTCCCTCGCTCTCTCACTCGCTCTCTCCCTCGCTCTCTCCCTCGCTCTCTCCCTCGCTCTCTCCCTCGCTCTCTCCCTCGCTCTCTCTCCCTCGCTCTCTCTCCCTCGCTCTCTCCCTCGCTCTCTCCCTCGCTCTCCCTCGCTCTCTCCCTCGCAGTCTCTCGCGCTCTCTCTCGTGCTCTCTCCCTTACGCTCCCCTCCCTCGCGCTATCTCCCTCGCGCTCTCTCCCTCGCTCTCTCCCTCGCGCTCTCTCCCTCGCGCTCCCTCCCTCGCTCTCTCTCCCTCACGCTCCCCTCCCTCGCGCTCTCTCCCTCGCGCTCTCTCCCTCGCTCTCTCCCTCGCGCTCTCTCCCTCGCGCTCTCTCCCTCGCGCTCCCTCCCTCGCTCTCTCTCCCTCGCTCTCTCCCTCGCTCTCTCTCCCTCACGCTCCCCTCCCTCGCTCTCTCTCCCTCGCTCTCTCCCTCGCGCTCCCTCCCTCGCTCTCTCTCCCTCGCTCTCTCCCTTGCTCTCTCTCCCTCGCTCCCTCCCTCGCGCTCTCTCCCTCGCTCTCTCTCCCTCACGCTCCCCTCCCTCGCGCTCTCTCCCTCGCGCTCTCTCCCTCGCTCTCTCCCTCGCGCTCTCTCCCTCGCTCTCTCCCTCGCTCTCTCTCCCTCGCTCTCTCCCTCGCTCTCACTCCCTCGCGCTCTCTCCCTCGCGCTCTCTCCCTCGCGCTCTCTCCCTCGCTCTCTCTCCCTCGCTCTCTCTCCCTCGCGCTCTCTCCCTCGCTCTCTCTCCCTCGCGCTCTCTCTCGTGCTCTCTCCCTCACGCTCCCCTCCCTCGCTCTCTCTCCCTCACGCTCTCCCTCTCTCGCTCTCTCTCTCGCGCTCTCCCTCCCTCGCTCTCTCCTTCGCTCTCTCCCTCGCTCTCTCCCTCGCTCCCTCCCTCGCTCCCTCCCTCGCTCACTCTCTCGCTCACTCTCTCGCTCTCTCTCGCGCTCTCTCCCGCTCTCTCCCTCGCTCTCTCTCCCTCGCTCTCTCTCCCTCGCGCTCTCTCTCTCTCACTCTCTCCCTCGCGCTCTCTCCCTCGCTCTCTCTCTCTCTCGCGCTCTCTCTCTCACTCTCTCCCTCACGCTCACTCTTGCGCTCTCTCTCTCCCTCGCTCTCTCTCTCTCGCTCTCTCTCTCTCTCTCTCTCACTCGCTCTCTGTCTCGCTCTCTCTCTCGCGCTCTCTCTCGCGCTCTCTCACTCTCTCCCTCACGCTCACTCTTGCGCTCTCTCTCTCTCTCGCTCTCTCTCGCACTCTCCCTCACGCTCTCTCCCTCGCTCTCTCTCTCCCTCGCTCTCTCTCTCCCTCGCTCTCTCCCTCGCGCTCTCTCTCGCTCTCTCTCTCTCTCACTCTCTCCTCTCTGTCTCGCTCTCTCTCTCGCGCTCTCTCCCTCGCTCTCTCCCTCGCTCTCTCCCTCGCTCTCTCACTCGCTCTCTCCCTCGCTCTCTCCCTCGCTCTCTCCCTCGCTCTCTCCCTCGCTCTCTCTCCCTCGCTCTCTCTCCCTCGCTCTCTCTCCCTCGCTCTCTCCCTCGCTCTCTCCCTCGCTCTCCCTCGCTCTCTCCCTCGCAGTCTCTCGCGCTCTCTCTCGTGCTCTCTCCCTCACGCTCCCCTCCCTCGCGCTCTCTCCCTCGCGCTCTCTCCCTCGCTCTCTCCCTCGCGCTCTCTCCCTCGCGCTCCCTCCCTCGCTCTCTCTCCCTCACGCTCCCCTCCCTCGCGCTCTCTCCCTCGCGCTCTCTCCCTCGCTCTCTCCCTCGCGCTCTCTCCCTCGCGCTCTCTCCCTCGCGCTCCCTCCCTCGCTCTCTCTCCCTCGCTCTCTCCCTCGCTCTCTCTCCCTCACGCTCCCCTCCCTCGCTCTCTCTCCCTCGCTCTCTCCCTCGCTCTCTCTCCCTCGCGCTCCCTCCCTCGCTCTCTCTCCCTCGCTCTCTCCCTCGCTCTCTCTCCCTCGCTCCCTCCCTCGCGCTCTCTCCCTCGCTCTCTCTCCCTCACGCTCCCCTCCCTCGCGCTCTCTCCCTCGCGCTCTCTCCCTCGCTCTCTCCCTCGCGCTCTCTCCCTCGCTCTCTCCCTCGCTCTCTCTCCCTCGCTCTCTCCCTCGCTCTCACTCCCTCGCGCTCTCTCCCTCGCGCTCTCTCCCTCGCTCTCTCTCCCTCGCTCTCCCTCGCGCTCTCTCCCTCGCTCTCTCTCCCTCGCGCTCTCTCTCGTGCTCTCTCCCTCACGCTCCCCTCCCTCGCTCTCTCTCCCTCACGCTCTCCCTCTCTCGCTCTCTCTCTCGCGCTCTCCCTCCCTCGCTCTCTCCCTCGCTCTCTCCCTCGCTCTCTCCCTCGCTCCCTCCCTCGCTCCCTCCCTCGCTCACTCTCTCGCTCACTCTCTCGCTCTCTCTCGCGCTCTCTCCCTCGCTCTCTCTCCCTCGCTCTCTCTCCCTCGCTCTCTCCCTCGCTCTCTCCCTCGCTCCCTCCCTCGCTCACTCTCTCGCTCTCTCTCGCTCTCTCTCGCGCTCTCTCCCTCGCTCTCTCCCTCGCTCTCTCCCTCGCTCTCTCCCTCGCTCTCTCCCTCGCTCTCTCCCTCGCTCTCTCCCTCGCTCTCTCCCTCGCTCTCTCCCTCGCTCTCTCCCTCGCTCTCTCCCTCGCTCTCTCCCTCGCTCTCTCCCTCGCTCTCTCCCTCGCTCTCTCCCTCGCTCTCTCCCTCGCTCTCTCCCTCGCTCTCTCCCTCGCTCTCTCTCCCTCGCTCTCTCTCCCTCGCTCTCTCTCCCTCGCTCTCCCTCGCTCTCTCCCTCGCTCTCTCTCCCTCGCTCTCTCTCCCTCACTCTCTCCCTCCCTCTCTCTCTCCCTCACTCTCTCCCTCGCTCTCTCCCTCGCTCTCTCCCTCGCTCTCTCCCTCGCTCTCTCCCTCGCTCTCTCCCTCGCTCCCTCCCTCGCTCACTCTCTCTCTCCCTCGCGCTCTCTCTCTCCCTCGCGCTCTCTCCCTCGCTCTCTCCCTCGCTCCCTACCTCGCTCTCTCCCTCGCTCTCTCCCTCGCTCTCCCTCACTCGCTCTCTCCCTCGCTCTCGCTCTCTCCCTCGCTCTCTCTCCCTCGCTCTCTCCCTCGCTCTCTCCCTCGCTCTCTCCCTCGCTCTCTCCCTCGCTCTCTCCCTCGCTCTCTCCCTCGCTCTCTCCCTCGCTCTCTCCCTCGCTCTCTCCCTCGCTCTCTCTCTCACTCTCTCTCTCGCTCTCTCCCTCGCGCTCTCCCTCGCTCTCTCCCTCGCTCTCTCCCTCACGCTCTCTCCCTCGCTCTCCCTCGCTCTCTCCCTCGCTCTCTCCCTTGCGCTCTCTCCCTCACGCTCTCTCCCTCGCTCTCCCTCGCTCTCTCCCTCACGCTCTCTCCCTCGCGCTCCCTCC
>NW_027591016.1:45000-50000 GCF_964213995.1 Mustelus asterias | reverse complement strand
CGGGTGTGTGTGTGGGTGGGTGTGGGTGGGTGTGTGTGTCGGGGTGTGGGTGTGTGTGCAGGTGTGTGGGTGGGTGTGTGGTGTGTGGGTGTGTGTCTGCGGGGTGGTGTGTGGGTGTGTGTGTGGTGTGGGTGGGTGTGTGTGCAGGTGTGTGTGTGGGTGGGTGTGTGTGGGTGTGTGTGTCGGGGTGTGGGTGTGTGTGCAGGTGTGTGTGTGGGTGGGTGTGTGGTGTGTGGGTGTGTGTCTGCGGGGTGGTGTGTGGGTGTGTGTGTGGTGTGGGTGGGTGTGTGTGCGGGTGTGTATGTGGGTGTGTGGGGGAGTGGTGTGTGGCTGGGTGTGGGTAGGTGTGTGTGGTGTGTCGGGGTGTGTGTGTGCGGGTGTGTGTGCGGGTGTGTGTGCGGGTGTGTGTGCGGGTGTGTGTGTGGGTGAGTGTGTGGCTGCGGGTGTGTGTGCGGATGTGTGTGTGGGTGAGTGTGTGGGTGAGTGTGTGGCTGCGGGTGTGGGTGGGTGTGCGGGTGGGTGTGCGGGTGGGTGTGCGGGTGGGTGTGCGGGTGGGTGTGCGGGTGGGTGTGCGGGTGGGTGTGCGGGTGGGTGTGTGCGGGTGTGTGTGTGCGGGTGTGTGTGTGCGGGTGTGTGTGGGTGAGTTTGTGGGTGTGGGTGCGGTGTGTGGGTGCGGGTGTGTGTGCGCGCGCGGGTGTGTGTGCGGGGTTGTGTGTGGGTGTGTGTGTGTGGTGTGTGGGTGTGTGTCTGTGGGGTTGTGTGTGGGTGTGTGTGTGGTGCGGGTGTGTGTGCATATGAGTGGGGGAGTGGGTGGGGGAGTGGGTGTGGGTATGTGTGGAGTGTGGGTGGGTGTGGGGGTGGGTGTGTGTGCGGGTGGTTGTGGGTGTGTGTCTGTGTGTGGGTATGTTTGGGTGTGTGGGTGTGTGCGCGTGGGTGTGTGTGCGGGGTTGTGTGTGGGTGTGTGGGTGTGAGTGTGGGTGTGGGTGTGGGGGTGTGTGTGGGGGTGTGTGTGGGGGTGTGTGTGGGGGTGTGTGTGGGGGTGTGTGTGGGGGTGTGTGTGGGGGTGTGTGTGGGGGTGTGTGTGGGGGTGTGTGTGGGGGTGGTGTGTGGGGGTGTGTGCGGGGGAGTGGGTGTGGGTATGTGTGGTGTGTGGGTGTGTGTGCGGGTGGTTGTGGGTGTGTGTGGGTGGGTGTGTGCGGGTGTGTGGGTGTGTGTGGGGGTGTGTGTGTGGTGTGTGGGTGGATGTGTGATGGTGTGTGGGTGTGTGTGTGCGGGTGTGTGTGCAGGTGTGTGTGTGGGTGTGTGTGGGTGTGTGTGTGCAGGTGTGTGTGCAGGTGTGGGTGTGTGCGCGTGGGTGTGTGTGCGGGGTTGTGTGTGGGTGTGTTGGGGTGTGTGTGTGGGTGTGTGTGTGGGTGTGTGTGTGGGTGTGTGTGTGGGTGTGTGTGTGGGTGTGTGTGTGGGGTGTGTGTGGGTGTGTGTGTGGGGGTGTGTGTGGGGGTGTGTGTGGGTGTGTGTGTGGGTGTGTGTGTGTTGTGTGTGTGGGTGTGTGTGGGTGTGTGTGTGGTTGTGTGTGTGGGTGTGTGTGTGGTTGTGTGTGTGGTTGTGTGTGTGGTTGTGTGTGTGGTTGTGTGTGTGGTTGTGTGTGTGGGTGTGTGTGTGGGTGTGTGTGTGGGGGTGTGTGTGGGGGTGTGTGTGGGGGTGTGTGTGGGGGTGTGTGTGGGGGTGTGTGTGGGGGTGTGTGTGGGGGTGTGTGTGGGGGTGTGTGTGGGGGTGTGTGTGGGGGTGTGTGTGGGGGTGGGTGTGGGGGTGGGTGTGGGTGTAGGGTGTGGGTGTGTGTGTGGTGTGTGGGGGTGTGTCTGCGGGGGTGTGTGCGGGGGAGTGGGTGTGGGTATGTGTGGTGTGTGGGTGTGTGTGCGGGTGGGTGTGTGCGGGTGTGTGGGTGTGTGTGGGGGTGTGTGTGGGGGTGTGTGTGTGCGGGTGTGTGTGCGGGTGTGTGTGTGGGTGTGTGTGTGGGTGTGTGTGTGGGTGTGTGTGTGGGTGTGTGTGTGGGTGTGTGTGTGTGCAGGTGTGGGTGTGGGTGGGTGTGTGTGTGGTGTGTGTGTGTGTGTGGGTGGGTGTGTGATGGTGTGTGTGTCGGGGTGTGGGTGTGTGTGCGGGTGTGTGTGTGGGTGGGTGTGTGGTGTGTGGGTGTGTGATGGTGTGTGTGTCGGGGTGTGGGTGTGTGTGCAGGTGTGTGTGTGGGTGTGGGTGCGGGTGCGGGTGGGTGTGTGGTGGGTTGGGGGTGTGGTCTGGGTGTGTTTGGGTGTGTGGGCGTGTGGGAGGGTGTGGGTGTGTGTGTGGGGGTGTGTTTGGGTGTGGGGGTGTGTGTGGTGTGTGGGTGTGTGTCTGCGGGGTTGTGTGTGGGTGTGTGTGTGCGGGGTTGTGTGGGTGTGTGTGTGCGGGGTTGTGTGGGTGTGTGTGTGTGCAGGTGTGTATGTGGGTGTGTGTGGGTGTGTGGGGTAGTGGGTGTGTGTATGTGTGGTGTGTGGGTGTGTGTGTGGTGTGGGTGTGTGTGGGTGTGTGTGCCGGTGGGTGTGGGTGTGTGCGGGTGGGTGTGGGTGTGTGCGGGTGGGTGTGGGTGTGTGCGGGTGTGTGGTGGTGTGTGTGTGGGTGGTGTGTGGGTCGGTGTTTGTGTGGGTGTGTGTGTGTTGGGGTGTGTGTGTGTGTTGGGGTGTGTGTGCGGGTGCGGCTGCGGGTGCGGGTGTGGGTGCGGGGTTGTGTGTGGGTGGGTGTGTGTGTGGTGTGTGGGTGTGTGTCTGCGGGGTTGTGTGTGGGTGTGTGTGTGGTTTGGGTGGGTGTGTGTGCGGGTGTGTATGTGGGTGTGTGGGGGAGTGGTGTGTGGGTGGGTGTGGGTAGGTGTGTGTGGTGTGTCGGGGTGTGTGTGTGCGGGTGTGTGTGTGGGTGTGTGTGTGGGTGAGTGTGTGGCTGCGGGTGCGGGTGGGTGTGCGGGTGGGTGTGCGGGTGGGTGTGCGGGTGGGTGTGCGGGTGGGTGTGGGTGAGTGTGTGGGTGTGAGTGTGGGTGCGGGTGTGTGGGTGCGGGTGGGTGTGTGCGGGTGTGTGTGTGCGGGTGTGTGTGTGCGGGTGTGTGTGTGCGGGTGTGTGTGTGCGGGTGTGTGTGTGCGGGTGTGTGTGTGCGGGTGTGTGTGTGCGGGTGTGTGTGTGCGGGTGTGTGTGTGCGGGTGTGTGTGTGCGGGTGTGTGTGTGCGGGTGTGTGTGTGCGGGTGTGTGTGTGCGGGTGTGTGTGTGCGGGTGTGTGTGTGCGGGTGTGTGTGTGCGGGTGTGTGTGTGCGGGTGTGTGGGGTAGTGGGTGTGTGTATGTGTGGTGTGTGGGTGTGTGTGTGGTGTGGGTGTGTGTGGGTGTGTGTGCCGGTGGGTGTTGGTGGGTGTGGGTGTGTGCGGGTGGGTGTGGGTGTGTGCGGGTGGGTGTGGGTGTGTGCGGGTGTGTGGTGGTGTGTGTGTGGGTGGTGTGTGGGTGGGTGTTTGTGTGGGTGTGTGTGTGTTGGGGTGTGTGTGTGTGTTGGGGTGTGTGTGCGGGTGCGGCTGCGGGTGTGGGTGCGGGGTTGTGTGTGGGTGGGTGTGTGTGTGGTGTGTGGGTGTGTGTCTGCGGGGTTGTGTGTGGGTGTGTGTGTGGTTTGGGTGGGTGTGTGTGCGGGTGTGTATGTGGGTGTGTGGGGGAGTGGTGTGTGTGCGGGTGTGTGTGTGTGTGCGGGTGTGTGTGTGCGGGTGTGTGTGTGCGGGTGTGTGTGTGTGCGGGTGTGTGTGTGTGCGGGTGTGTGTGTGTGCGGGTGTGTGTGTGTGCGGGTGTGTGTGTGTGCGCGGGTGTGTGTGTGTGCGGGTGTGTGTGCGGGTGTGTGCGTGTGCGGGTGTGTGTGCGTGTGCGCGGGTGTGCGGGTGTGTGTGCGGGTGTGTGTGCGCGGGTGTGTGTGTGTGTGCGGGTGTGTGTGTGCGGGAGTGTGTGTGCGGGTGTGTGTGCGGGTGTGTGTGGGTGTGTGTGTGGGTGTGTGTGTGTGGGGGTGGGTGTGTGTGGGGGTGGGTGTGTGTGGGGGTGGGTGTGTGGGTGTGTGTTGGGGTGTGGGTGCGGGTGTGGGTGCGGGTGTGTGTGTGGGTGCGGCTGCGGGTGTGGCTGCGGGTGCGGGTGTGGGTGCGGGGTTGTGTGTGGGTGTGTGTTTGGTGTGGGTGGGTGTGTGTGCGGGTGTGTATGTGGGTGTGTGGGGAGTGGTGTGTGGGTGGGTGTGGGTAGGTGTGTGTGGTGTGTCGGGGTGTGTGTGTGCGGGTGTGTGTGTGGGTGAGTGTGTGGCTGCGGGTGTGGGTGTGTGTGCGGGTGGGTGTGCGGGTGGGTGTGGGTGAGTGTGTGGGTGTGAGTGTGGGTGCGGGTGTGTGTGTGCGGGTGTGTGTGTGCGGGTGTGTGTGTGCGGGTGTGTGTGTGCGGGTGTGTGTGTGCGGGTGTGTGTGTGCGGGTGTGTGTGTGCGGGTGTGTGTGTGCTGGTGTGTGTGTGCGGGTGTGTGTGTGCGGGTGTGTGTGCGGGTGTGTGTGTGCGGGTGTGTGTGTGCGGGTGTGTGTGTGCGGGTGTGTGTGCGGGTGTGTGTGTGCGGGTGTGTGTGTGGGTGCGGGTGTGTGTGTGGGTGCGGGTGTGTGTGTGGGTGCGGGTGTGTGTGTGGGTGCGGGTGTGTGTGTGGGTGCGGGTGTGTGTGTGGGTGCGGGTGCGGGTGTGTGTGCGGGTGCGGGTGTGCGTGTGTGTGCGGGTGTGCGTGTGTGTGCGGGTGTGCGTGTGTGTGCGGGTGTGCGTGTGTGTGCGGGTGTGTGTGTGTGCGGGTGTGTGTGTGTGTGCGGGTGTGTGTGTGCGGGTGTGTGTGTGTGTGCGGGTGTGTGTGTGTGTGCGGGTGTGTGTGTGTGTGCGGGTGTGTGTGTGTGTGCGGGTGTGTGTGTGCGTGCATGTGTGTGCGTGCGGGTGTGTGCGTGC
>NW_027591016.1:0-40000 GCF_964213995.1 Mustelus asterias | reverse complement strand
GGTATGGCTCCTGATCTGCCCAAGACCGCAAGGAACTACAAAAGGTCGTGAATGTAGTCCAATCCATCACGCAAACCAGCCTCCCATCCACTGACTCTGTCTACACTTCCCGCTGCCTCGGCAAAGCAACCAGCATAATTAAGGACCCCATGCACCCCGGACATTCTCTCTTCCACCTTCTTCCTTCGGGAAAAAGATGCAAAATTCTGATCACGTACCAACCAACTCGAGCAGCTTCTTCCCTGCTGCTGTCAGATTTTTGAATGGACCTACCTCGCACTAAGTTGATCCTCTCACTTTCAGCAACCCTTCTGCACCGTCTCCTTTCCTTCTCCCCTTTGTGCTCTATGAACCTTTATGCTTTGTCTATATCGCGCGCAAGAAACAATACCTTTCACTGTACATTAATCCACGTGACAATAATCCATCAAATCAAAGTTTCAAGTCCAGAGTGAGAGATTTGTAAATGGCAGTGACAGAAAGAGATGTGTGTGGAATGTGGGGAGAAGGTGTTGAAGTGGATAGTATTGAATGTTGGAGCAGGCTCGATGGGCTGAATGGCTAACTCCTGTTGCTTACATTGATTGCTTGTTCCATATTTGTCTTTTTAGGCTGTTGCGAATGAGTCTGGGCTGAATTTTATTTCTGTGAAGGGCCCGGAGCTGTTAAACATGGTGAGTGTGATGTTGCTTCACTGGATCTGCAGAGTATCCCAATCTCAGCTCAGAAACTGAGGGCTCCTCGATTGGAGTTTGTTACCCCAGACCACACGCACACGCACAGACACACATGGACACAGGCACACGCACAGACACAGGCACACACACACATGGACACAGGCACACGCACAGACACAGGCACAGACACACATGGACACAGGCACACGCACACGCACACGCACAGGCACACGCACACGCACAGACACGGGCACACGCACAGACACGGGCACAGACACAGGCACAGGCACAGACACAGGCACACGCACAGACACAGGCACACGCACAGGCACACGCACAGACACAGGCACACACACAGACACATGCACAGACACAGGCACAGACACACGCACACGCACAGACACAGGCACGCACAGACACACATGGACACAGGCACACGCACAGACACAGGCACACACACATGCACAGACACAAGCACACGCACAGGCGCACACACAGGCACACGCACAGACACTGGCACACACACAGACACACGCACATGCACAGGCACACGCACAGGCACACGCACAGGCACACGCACAGGCACACGCACAGGCACACGCAGAGGCACACGCAGATGCACAGGCACACACACAGGCACACGCACAGACACACATGGACACAGGCACACGCACAGACACAAGCACACGCACAGGCACGCACACAGACACGCACAGGCACACGCACAGACACGGGCACACGCACACGCACAGACACAAGCACAGGCACACACACAGACACAAGCACACTCATAGAAATCATAGAATCATAGAAACCCTACAGTACAGAAAGAGGCCATTCGGCCCATCGAGTCTGCACCGACCACAATCCCACCCAGGCCCTACCCCCACACATTTTACCCACTAATCCCTCTAACCTACACATCTCAGGACTCTAAGGGGCAATTTTCAGCATAGCCAATCAACCTAACCCGCACATCTTTGGACTGTGGGAGGAAACCGGAGCACCCGGAGGAAACCCACGCAGACACGAGGAGAATGTGCAAACTCCACACAGACAGTGACCCGAGCCGGGAATCGAACCCAGGACCCTGGAGCTGTGAAGCAGCACAGACACAGGCGCACGCACAGGCACACGCACAGACACACATGGACACAGGCACACGCACAGACACAAGCACACGCACAGGCACACACACAGACACAAGCACAAGCACAGGCACACGCACAGACACACATGGACACAGGCACACGCACAGACACAAGCACACGCACAGGCACACACACAGACATGCACAGACACGGGCACACGCACAGACACGGGCACGCACAGGCACACGCACAGACACAAGCACACGCACAGACACAAGCACACGCACAGGCACACGCACAGGCACACACACACACAGACACAGGCGCACGCACACGCACAGGCACACACACAGACACAGGCACACGCATAGACATAGGCACAGACACACGCAAACACACAGACACAGGCACACGCACAGACACAGGCGCACGCACAGGCACACGCACAGACACAGGCACACGCACAGGCACACACACAGACACAGGCACACGCATAGACATAGGCACAGACACACGCAAACACACAGACACAGGCACACGCACAGACACAAGCACACGCACAGGCACACAGACAACACAAGCACACGCACAGACACAAGCACAGACAGGCACACACACACACACAAGCACACACACAGGCACACGCACAGGCACACGCACAGACACAAGCACACGCACAGACACACGCACATGCACAGGCACATGCACAGGCACACGCACAGACACGCACAGGCGCACACACAGGCGCACGCACAGGCACACGCACACACAGGCGCACACACAGGCACACGCACACACAGGCGCACACACAGGCACACGCACACATACAGACACACGCACAGACACAGGCACACGCACACATACAGACACATGCACACGCACAGACACAAGCACAAGCACACGCACAGACACAAGCACACGCACAAGCACACGCACAGACACAAGCACACGCACAAGCACACGCACAGACACAAGCACACGCACAAGCACACGCACAGACACAAGCACACGCACAGACACAAGCACACGCACAGACACAAGCACAGACACAGGCACACGCGCACACACAGAGACACGCACAGAAGCACACGCACAGACACAGGCACACGCACAGACACAAGCACACACACAGGCACAGGCACACGCGCACACACACACAGGCACACGCACAGAAGCAGACGCACAGACACAAGCACACACACAGACACAAGCACAGGCACAGACACAAGCACAGACACAGGCACACACAAACACAAGCACACGCACAGACACATGCACACACACGCACATGCATAGACATAGGCACAGACACAAGCACAGGCACACACACAGAAGCACACACACACAGACACAGGCACACGCACAGACACAGGCACACACACAGGCACACGCACAGACACAAGCACACACACAGGCACACACACAGACACAGGCACACGCGCACACACAGACACAGGCACACACACAGACACAGGCACAGGCACAGACACAGGCACACACACAGAAGCACACGCACAGACACAGGCGCACACACACAGAAGCACACACACACACACACACACAGGCACACACACAGACACAGGCACAGGCACACACACAGAAGCACACACACACACACACAGGCACACACACAGACACAGGCACACGCGCACACACAGACACAGGCACACACAGACACAGGCACACACACAGACACAGGCACACACACAGACACAGGCACACACACAGAAGCACACGCACAGACACAGGCACAGACACAGGCACACACAAACACAAGCACACGCACAGACACATGCACACACACGCACATGCATAGATATAGGCACAGACACAAGCACAGGCACACACACAGACACACGCACAGACACAAGCACAGACACAGGCACACGCGCACACACAGACACAGGCACACGCACAGACACACGCACACGCACAGAAGCACACGCACAGACACAGGCACACGCACAGACACAGGCACACGCACAGACACAGGTACACACATGGACACAGGCACACACACGGACACAGGCACACGCACAGACACACGCACAGACACACGCACAGACACATGCACAGACACATGCACACACACAGAAGCACATCCACAGACACAGGCACACGCACAGGCACACGCACAGACACAAGCACACGCACAGACATAAGCACAGACACACGCACAGATACAGGCACACAAAGACACACGCACATGCATAGACATAGGCACACGCATATGCATAGACATAGGCACAGACACAAGCACAGGCACACACACAGACACACGCACATGCACAGACACAGGCACACGCACAGACACAGGTACACACACGGACACAGGCACACGCACAGGCACACGCACAGACATAAGCACACACACAGGTACACACACGGACACATGCACAGGTGCGCACATAGACATAGGCACAGGCACAGACACATGCACAGACACGTACACACACAGGCACAGACACAGGCACAGACACAGGCACAGACACACGCACAGACACGCACACACACAGGCACACACACAGGCACAGACACACGCACAGACACAGGCACAGACACACGCACAGACACACGCACAGACACGCACACACACAGGCACACACACAGGCACACACACAGGCACAGACACACGCACAGACACATGCACACACACAGGCACACGCACAGTCGCAGGCACATGCACAGGCACAGGCATGCACACGCTCACAGACACACGCATGCGCGCGCTCACGGACACACAAATGCGCACACACAAAGACACGCACATGCGCGCACACAGACACACGCATGCGCGCGATCACAGACACGCATGCGCACCCTCAGGCACACGCATGCGCGCGCTCACAGACACACGCATGCGCGTGCTCACAGACACACGCATGCGCGCGCTCGCAGACACACGCATGCGCGCGCTCGCAGACACACGCATGCGCGCTCACAGACACGCGCATGCCGCTCGCAGACACACGCATGCGCGCTCACAGACACACGCATGCGCGCTCGCAGACACACGCATGCGCGCTCGCAGACACACGCATGCGCGCTCGCAGACACACGCATGCGCGCTCGCAGACACACGCATGCGCGCTCGCAGACACACGCATGCGCGCTCGCAGACACACGCATGCGCGCTCACAGACACGCACATGTGCGCGCTCACAGACACGCACATGTGCGCGCTCACAGAAACACACATGCGCACACCAACACACACACATGCGCGCGCGCACAGACACACGCATGTTCTCTCTGGAGCGGAAGAGGCTGAGGGGAGACTTAACAGAGGTTTATAAAATGATGAAGGGGATAGATAGAGTGAACGTTCAAAGACTATTTCCTCGGGTGGATGGAGCTATTACAAGGGGGCATAACTATAGGGTTCATGGTGGGAGATATAGGAAGGATATCAGAGGTAGGTTCTTTACGCAGAGAGTGGTTGGGGTGTGGAATGGACTGCCTGCAGTGATAGTGGAGTCAGACACTTTAGGAACATTTAAGCGGTTATTGGATAGGCACATGGAGCACACCAGGATGATAGGGAGTGGGATAGCTTGATCTTGGTTTCAGATAAAGCTCGGCACAACATCGTGGGCCGAAGGGCCTGTTCTGTGCTGTACTGTTCTATGTTCTATGCACACACACACATGCGCGCATTCATAGTTCATGCATGGTACTTTTGACACTGCAGCACTCCCTCAGTACTGACCCTCTGACAGTGCGGCACTCCCTCAGTACTGACCCTCTGACAGTGCGGCACTCCCTCAGTACTGACCCTCTGACAGTGCAGCACTCCCTGGGAACTGACCCTCTGACAGTGCGGCACTCCCTCAGTACTGACCCTCTGACAGTGCGGCACTCCCTCAGTACTGACCCTCTGACAGTGCGGCACTCCCTCAGTACTGACCCTCTGACAGTGCGGCACTCCCTCAGTACTGACCCTCTGACAGTGCGGCACTCCCTCAGTACTGACCCTCTGACAGTGCAGCACTCCCTCAGTACTGAGCCTCTGATAGTGCGGCACTCCCTCAGTACTGACCCTCTGACAGTGCGGCGCTCCCTCAGTACTGACCCTCTGACAGTGCGGCACTCCCTCAGTACTGACTCTCTGACAGTGCGGCGCTCCCTCAGTACTGACCCTCTGACAGTGCGGCACTCCCTCAGTACTGACTCTCTGACAGTGCGGCACTCCCTCAGTACTGACTCTCTGACAGTGCGGCACTCCCTCAGTACTGACCCTCTGACAGTGCGGCACTCCCTCAGTACTGACCCTCTGACAGTGCGGCACTCCCTCAGTACTGACCCTCTGACAGTGCGGCACTCCCTCAGTACTGACCCTCTGACAGTGCGGCACTCCCTCAGTACTGACCCTCTGACAGTGCGGCACTCCCTCAGCACTGACCCTCTGACAGTGCAGTGCTCCCTCAGCACTGACCCTCTGACAGTGCAGCACTCCCTCAGTACTGACCCTCTGACAGTGCGGCACTCCCTCAGTACTGACCCTCTGACAGTGCGGCACTCCCTCAGCACTGACCCTCTGACAGTGCGGCACTCCCTCAGTACTGACCCTCTGACAGTGCGGCACTCCCTCAGTACTGACCCTCTGACAGTGCGGCGCTCCCTCAGCACTGACCCTCTGACAGTGCAGTGCTCCCTCAGCACTGACCCTCTGACAGTGCGGCACTCCCTCAGCACTGACCCTCTGACAGTGCGGCACTCCCTCAGTACTGACCCTCTGACAGTGCGGCACTCCCTCAGTACTGACCCTCTGACAGTGCGGCACTCCCTCAGCACTGACCCTCTGACAGTGCGGCACTCCCTCAGTACTGACCCTCTGACAGTGCGGCACTCCCTCAGTACTGACCCTCTGACAGTGCGGCACTCCCTCAGCACTGACCCTCTGACAGTGCGGCACTCCCTCAGTACTGACCCTCTGACAGTGCGGCACTCCCTCAGTACTGACCCTCTGACAGTGCGGCACTCCCTCAGCACTGACCCTCTGACAGTGCAGTGCTCCCTCAGCACTGACCCTCTGACAGTGCGGCACTCCCTCAGCACTGACCCTCTGACAGTGCGGCACTCCCTCAGTACTGACCCTCTGACAGTGCGGCACTCCCTCAGTACTGACCCTCTGACAGTGCGGCACTCCCTCAGCACTGACCCTCTGACAGTGCGGCACTCCCTCAGTACTGACCCTCTGACAGTGCGGCACTCCCTCAGTACTGACCCTCTGACAGTGCGGCACTCCCTCAGCACTGACCCTCTGACAGTGCAGTGCTCCCTCAGTACTGACCCTCAGAGACCCAGAAGGGAAAGAAGGGGATTAGGAGAGAAATAGTGGTGAGGGATGCGATGGTTAGAGGCATGGACAGGCGGTTCCGTGGGCGCGAATGAGACTCCAGGATAGCAGTCTGCCTCCCTGGTGCCGGGGTACTGGATGTCTCCGAGGGGGTAGGAAGCATATTAAAAAGGGAAGGTAATCAAACAGATGTAATTGGACACATTGGTGAAAATGACGTAGGTAGAAAGAGCAGGGGCGTCATACGAGAGCAATTCAGAGAGATGGGTGCTAGGCTAAAAAATAAGGCCTCTAGGGTAGCAATCTCTGGACTGCTCCCAGTGCCTAGTGCTAGTGAGGCCAGGAACAGGGAGATTCTACAATTGAACACGTGGCTAAAGGACTGGTGCAAGAGGGAGGGTTTCAAATTCATAGATCATTGGGAAGTCTTCATGAGAGGACGGCACCTGTATGGAAAGGATGGGTTACACCTTAACTGGAAGGGAGCAAATATCCTGGCTGGGAGTTTTGCTAGAGTGTTTCGGCAGGATTTAAACTAGTGTGGCAGGGGGGTGGGGATCAAAACAGGAGGTCAGTAAATACTGAGGCTGGGGTTGAGCTGGGGGCCAGGGCAAGGCTAGCTAAGAAGAGGAGCACTCTGGAGGAGGAGGACCTGACTGGGCCTGGAGGTCTGGAGTGCATCTGACTGGCATATGGTGTCTTGGCGTTTATTGGTAGGGGGATTGAATTTAGGAGTCGTAGCGTTATGTTGCAACTGTACACAACTCTGGTGCGGCCGCACTTGGAGTACTGTGTGCAGTTCTGGTCCCCACATTACAGGAAGGATGTGGAGGCTTTGGAGAGGGTGCAGAGGAGGTTTACCAGGATGTTGCCTGGTATGGAGGGGAGATCCTATGAGGAGAGGCTGAGGGATTTGGGATTGTTTTCGCTGGAAAGGCGGCGGCTAAGAGGGGATCTTATTGAAACATATAAGATGATTAGAGGTTTAGATAGGGTGGATAGTGATAGCCTTTTTCCTCTGATGGAGAAATCCAGCACGAGGGGGCATGGCTTTAAATTGAGGGGGGGTAGTTATAGAACCGATGTCAGGGGTAGGTTCTTTACCCAGAGGGTGGTGAGGGATTGGAATGCCCTGCCAGCATCAGTAGTAAATGCGCCTAGTTTGGGGGCGTTTAAGAGATCCGTAGATAGGTTCATGGACGAAAAGAAATTGGTTTAGGTTGGAGGGTCACAGTTTTTTTTTTAACTGGTCGGTGCAACATCGTGGGCCGAAGGGCCTGTTCTGCGCTGTAATGTTCTATGTTCTATGTTCTATGTTCAATGCGAGGAGTGTAACGGGTAAAACAGACGAACTTAGGGCCTTAATGCTTGTGTGGAATTTGGATGTGGTTGCGGTGACGGAAACTTGGTTAAAAGAAGGACAGGACTGGCAGCTGAATATTCCGGGGTATAAGTGTTTTAGGCGAGACAGAGGAGGGGCTAATAAAGGTGGGGGAGTAGCGGTATTAGTTAGGGAGCATATTACAGCGGTGCAGAGGGTGGACAATTTAGAGGGGTCATGTACTGAGTCGCTGTGGGTGGAACTCAGAAACAGGAAGGGTGCAGTCACTATGCTGGGGGTGTACTACAGACCACCCAACAGCCCACGGGAAGTGGAGGAACGGATATGTCAGGAGATTCTGGATATGTGCAGAAAAAATAGAGTTGTTGTAGTGGGAGACTTCAATTTCCCTGGCACAGACTGGAAAGTGCTTAGGGCTGGGGGTCTGGATGGGGAGGAATTTATAAAATGCGTACTGGAAGGTTCTTTGGAACAGTATGTAGATAGCCCGACTAGAGAGGGGGCTATACTGGACCTAGTTCTGGGAAATAAGCCCGGTCAGGTCACCAAAGTTTCGGTAGGGGAACATGTGGCAAATAGTGACCACAACTCTGTTAACTTTAGGATAGTAATGGACAAGGATGAGTGTTGTCCTAAGGGTAGGGTGCTAAATTGGGGGAAGGCTGACTATAGCCGGATTAGGCAGGAATTGGTGGATGTTGATTGGGAGAGGCTGTTTGGGGGTAAGTCCACGTCTGGCATGTGGGAGTCTTTTAAGGAACAGTTGATAAGGCTGCAGGATAGGCATGTGCCTGTAAAAAGGAAAGATAGGAAAGGTAGGATTCGAGAGCCGTGGATAACCAGGGAAATTGAGGATCTGATCAAAAAGAAAAGAGAAGCATACGTTAGGTCCAGGCAACTGAAAACAGATGGAGCTCTGGAGGAATAGAGAGAGAGTAGGAAAGAACTCGAACGGGGAGTTAGAAGGGCAAAAAGAGGTCACGAAATGTTCTTGGCAGACAGGATTAAGGAGAATCCTAAGGCATTTTATTCATATGTTAGGAACAAAAGAGTTGTCAGGGAAAAAGTCGGACCTCTCAGGGACAAAGGAGGGGAATTATGCTTAGAACCCAAGGGAATAGGGGAGATCCTAAATGAATCGGAGATTGGATGGGGAGGAGTTCGTTAGGTGTGTTCAGGAGGGTTTCCTGACACAGCATGTGGACAAGCCTACAAGAGGAGAGGCTGTACTCGATCTGATACTGACCAATGAGCCTGGACAGGTGTCAGATCTCTCAGTGGGAGAGCATCTTGGGGATAGCGATCATAACTCTATCTCCTTTATGCTTGCATTGGAAAAAGAGAGGATCAGGCAAGCTCGGAAAGCGTTTATATGGATTAAGGGGAAATATGAAGACATAAGGCAGCGAATTAGAGGAGTAAATTGGAAGGAGGTATTCTCGGGGAAATGTACTGAAGAGAGGTGGCAGTTTTTCAAGGAATGTCTGTCTAGAGTTCTACAGGACAGCGTTCCGAGCAGACAGGGAGGAGTTGGTAGGTTAAAGGAACCGTGGTGCACGAAAGCTGTGCGGGACCTAGTCGAGAAGAAAAGGAAAGCATACAAAAGGTTCAGAGAGCTTGGCGAAGATAGGGATTTAGAAGAAAATACGGCTTGTAGGAAGGGACTAAATAAGGAAATTAGGAGAGCCAGAAGGGGTCACGAGAAGGCCTTGGCAGGTAGGATTAAGGAAAACCCTAAGGCGTTCTATAAATATGTGAAGAGTAAAAGGATGAGACGTGAAGGAATAGGGCCTATAAAAGGTGAAGGCGGGAAAGTCTGTACGGAACCAGTAGAAATGGCAGAGGTGCTGAATGAGTACTTTGCCTCGGTTTTCACAGAGGAGAAGGACCTGGGTGGATGTACTGTGGGCTTGCGGTGGACTGAAAGGATTGAGTATGTGGACTTTAACAAAGAGGTTGTGCTGGAATCTTTGAATGGCATCAAGATAGATAAGTCGCCGGGTCCGGATGGGATGTACCCCAGGTTACTGTGGGAGGCGAGGGAAGAGATTGCAGAGCCTCTGGCGATGATCTTTGCGTCGTTGATGGAGACGGGAGAGGTGCCGGAGGATTGGAGGATTGCGGATGTGGTTCCTATTTTCAAGAAGGGGAATAGGGATAGCCCAGGTAATTACCGACCGCTGAGTCTAACCTCAGTGGTTGGTAAACTGATGGAGAAGATCCTGAGGGACAAGATTTATGAGCATTTAGAGAGGTTTAGTATGCTCAAGAATACTCAGCATGGCTTTGTCAAGGGCAGATCGTGCCTTACGAGCCTGGTGGAGTTCTTCAAAAATGTGACTAAACACATTGACGAAGGGAAAGCGGTAGATGTGGTTTATATGGATTTTAGCAAGTCGTTCGATAAGGTCCCCCATGCAAGGCTTCTCGAAAAAGTGAGAGGGCATGGGATCCAAGGGGCTGATGCCCTGTGGATCCAGAACTGGCTTGCCCAAAGGAGGCAGAGAGTGTGTATAGATGGGTCTTTTTCTAAATGGACGTCGGTCACCAGTGGTGTTCCCCAGGGATCTGTTCTGGGACCCTTGCTGTTTGTCATTTTCATAAATGACCTGGATGAGGAAGTGGAGGGATGGGTTGGTAAGTTTGCCGACGACATGAAGGTTGGTGGGGTTGTGGACAGTCTGGAGGGATGTCAGAAATTACAGAGGGACATAGATAGGATGCAAGACTGGGCAGACAAGTGGCAGATGGACTTCAACCCAGATAAATGCGTAGTGGTCCATTTTGGCAGGTCAAATGGGATGAAGGAGTACAGTATTAAGGGAAAGACTCTTAGTACTGTAGAGGATCAGAAGGGCCTTGGGGTCCGGGTCCATAGGACTCTAAAATCGGCCCCGCAGGTGGTGGAGGTGGTTAAGAAGGCGTATGGTGTGCTGGCCTTTATCAATCAAGGGATTGAGTTTTGGAGTCCGGGGATAATGATGCAGCTATATAAGACCCTCGTCAGACCCCACTTGGAGTACTGTGCTCAGTTCTGGTCGCCTCACTATAGGAAGGATGTGGAAAAGATTGAAAGGGTGCAGAGGAGATTTACAAGGATGTTGCCTGGATTGTGTGGCATGCCTTATGAGGATAGACTGAGGGAGCTCGGTCTTTTCTCCTTGGAGAGGCGTAGGATGAGAGGAGACCTAATAGAGGTATATAAGATGTTGAGAGGCATAGACTGGGTGGACTCTCAGAGGCTTTTTCCCAGGGTGGAAATGTCTGCTACGAGAGGACACAGGTTTAAGGTGCTGGGGGGTAGGTACAGGGGAGATGTTGGGGGGAAGTTTTTCACACAGAGGATGGTGGGCGAGTGGAATCGGCTGCCATCAGTGGTGGTGGAGGCGAACTCAATAGGGTCTTTTAAGAGACTCCTGGATGAGTACATGGAGCTTAATAGGATGGAGGGTTATAGGTAGGTCTAGAAGGTAGGGATGTGTTCGGCACAACTTGTGGGGCCGAAGGGCCTGTTTGTGCTGTAGTTTTTCTTTGTTTCTATGAATACTTTGCATCGGTATTCACGAAGGAGAGGGACTTGTTGACTGGGAGTGTCTCAGAGGGAGGTGTTGACCCGTTAGAGAGAATCTCCATCACAAGGGAGGAAGTGTTAGGTTTTTTAGGTAACATTAAAACTGACAAAGCCCCAGGGCCTGATGGCATCTATCCTCGACTGCTCAGGGAGACGAGAGATGTAATTGCTGGGCCTCTGACGGAAATCTTTGTCTCTTCATTGGACACAGGTGAGGTCCCTGAGGATTGGAGGATAGTGAATGTGGTCCCGTTGTTTAAGAAGGGTAGCAGGGATAACCCGGGTAATTATAGGCCAGTGAGCGTGACGTCCGTGGTAGGGAAGTTGTTGGAGAGGATTCTTAGAGACAGGATGTATGTGCATTTAGAACGGAACAATTTCATTCGTGACAGACAGCATGGTTTTGTAAGAGGGAGGTCGTGCCTTACAAATTTGGTGGAGTTTTTTGAGGAAGTGACAAAAACGGTTGATGAAGGAAGGGCCGTGGATGTCGTCTATATGGATTTCAGTAAGGCATTTGACACCTCACCTGTGTCCAATGAAGAGACGAGGATTTCCGTCATGGCAGGTTGGTTAAGACGGTTAAGGCTCATGGGATACAAGGAGAGGTGGCTAGATGGGTAGAAAACTGGCTTGGCCACAGGAGACCTCGCCTCTCCCTGGAGATCACATGGTCTGGAATGGGGGGGTGGGGGTGAGTTAATAGGTTGTAATGAACAAAGCATCGTAGCTGTGAGGGACAGCTCGGTGGATAGGATATTAGTATGTAGATAGGCTGGAAAATTGGGCGGGGATCCTGGATTCAGGATTCAATCCTGGACCGGGGAGCGGCGCGGGCTTGGAGGGCCGAAAGGCCTGTTCCTGTGCTGTATTGTTCTTTGCTCTTTGTTCTTTGAGACAGAGGGTAGCAGTCGAAGGGCCTTTTTCCGGCTGGAGGTCTGTGACCAGTGGTGTTCCGCAGGGCTCTGTACTGGGACCTCTGCTATTTGTGATATATATAAATTATTTGGAAGAAGGTGTAACTGGTGTTATCAGCAAGTTTGCGGATGACACGAAGATGGCTGGACTTGCGGATAGCGAAGAGCATTGTCGGGCAATACAGCAGGATATAGATAGGCTGGAAAATTGGGCGGAGAGGTGGCAGATGGAATTTAATCCAGATAAATGTGAAGTGATGCATTTTGGAAGAACTAATGTAGGGGGGAGCTATACGATAAATGGCAGAGCCATCAAGAGTATAGAAACACAGAGGGACCTCGGTGTGCAAGTCCACAAATCCTTGAAGGTGGCAGCACAGCTGGAGAAGGTGGTGAAGAAGGCATATGGTATGCTTGCCTTTATAGGACGGGGTATAGAGTATAAAAGCTGGAGTCTGATGATGCAGCTGTATAGAACGCTGGTTAGGCCACATTTGGAGTACTGCGTCCAGTTCTGGTCGCCGCACTACCAGAAGGACGTGGAGGCGTTAGAGAGAGTGCAGCGAAGGTTTACCAGGATGTTGCCTGGTATGGAGGGTCTTAGCTATGAGGAGAGATTGGGTAAACTGGACTTGTTCTCCCTGGAAAGACGGAGAATGAGGAGAGACCTAATAGAGGTGTACAAGATTATGAAGGGTATAGATAGGGTGAACAGTGGGAAGCTTTTTCCCAGGTCGGAGGTGACGATCACGAGGGGTCACGGGCTCAAGGTGAGAGGGGCGAAGTATAACTCAGATATCAGAGGGACTTTTTTACACAGAGGGTGGTGGGGGCCTGGAATGCGCTGCCAAGTAGGGTGGTGGAGGCAGGCACGCTGACATCGTTTAAGACTTACCTGGATAGTCACATGAGCAGCCTGGGAATGGAGGGATACAAACGAATGGTCTCGTTGGACCAAGGAGCGGCACAGGCTTGGAGGGCCGAAGGGCTTGTTTCCTGTGCTGTACTGTTCTTTGTTCTTTGACAGTGCAGCACTCACTCAGCACTGACCCTCTGACAGTGCAGCACTCCCTCAGCACTGACCCTCTGACAGTGCGGCACTCCCTCAGTACTGACCCTCTGACAGTGCGGCACTCCCTCAGTACTGACCGTCTGACAGTGCGGCACTCCCTCAGTACTGACCCTCTGACAGTGCGGCACTCCCTCAGTACTGACCCTCTGACTGTGCGGCACTCCCTCAGCACTGACCCTCTGACTGTGCGGCACTCCCTCAGTACTGACCCTCTGACAGTGCGGCACTCCCTCAGTACTGACCCTCTGACAGTGCGGCACTCCCTCAATACTGACCCTCTGACAGTGCGGCACTCCCTCTGTACTGACCCTCTGACAGTGCAGCACTCCCTCAGTACTGACCCTCTGACAGTGCGGCACTCCCTGAGTACTGACCCTCTGACAGTGCAGCACTCCCTCAGTACTGACCCTCTGACAGTGCAGCACTCCCTCAGTACTGACCCTCTGACAGTGCGGCACTCCCTGGGAACTGACCCTCTGACAGTGCAGCGCTCCCTCAGTACTGACCCTCTGACAGTGCAGTACTCCCTCAGCACTGACCCTCTGACAGTGCGACACTCCCTCAGCACTGACCCTCTGACAGTGCGACACTCCCTCAGTACTGACCCTCTGACAGTGCAGCGCTCCCTCAGTACTGACCCTCTGACAGTGCGGCACTCCCTCAGTACTGACCCTCTGACAGTGCGGCACTCCCTCAGTACTGACCCTCTGACAGTGCGGCACTCCCTCAGTACTGACCCTCTGACAGTGCGGCACTCCCTCAGTACTGACCCTCTGACAATGCGGCACTCCCTCAGTACTGACCCTCTGACAGTGCAGCACTCCCTCAGTACTGACCCTCTGACAGTGCGGCACTCCCTCAGTACTGACCCTCTGACAGTGCGGCACTCCCTCAGTACTGACTCTCTGACAGTGCAGCACTCCCTCAGTACTGACCCTCTGACAATGCGGCACTCCCTCAGTACTGACCCTCTGACAGTGCGGCACTCCCTCAGCACTGACCCTCTGACAGTGCGGCACTCCCTCAGTACTGACCCTGTGACAGTGCGGCACTCCCTCAGCACTGACCCTCTGACAGTGCAGCACTCCCTGGGAACTGACCCTCTGACAGTGCGACACTCCCTCAGTACTGACCCTCTGACAATGCGGCACTCCCTCAGTACTGACCCTCTGACAGTGCGGCACTCCCTCAGTACTGACCCTCTGACAGTGCAGCCCTCCCTCAGTACTGACCCTCTGACAATGCGGCACTCCCTCAGTACTGACCCTCTGACAGTGCGGCACTCCCTCAGTACTGACCCTCTGACAGTGCGGCACTCCCTCAGTACTGACCTTCTGACAGTGTGGCACTCCCTCAGTACTGACCCTCTGACAGTGCGGCACTCCCTCAGTACTGACCTTCTGACAGTGCGACACTCCCTCAGTACTGACCCTCTGACAGTGTGGCAGCACTCCCTCAGCACTGACCCTCTGACAGTGCGGCACTCCCTCAGTACTGACCCTCTGACAGTGCGACACTCCCTCAGTACTGACCTTCTGACAGTGCGACACTCCCTCAGTACTGACCTTCTGACAGTGCGACACTCCCTCAGTACTGACCCTCTGACAGTGCAGCACTCCCTCAGTACTGACCTTCTGACAGTGCGACACTCCCTCAGTACTGACCCTCTGACAGTGCAGCACTCCCTCAGTACTGACCCTCTGACAGTGCAGCACTCCCTCAGTACTGACCCTCTGACAGTGCAGCACTCCCTCAGTACTGACCCTCTGATAGTGCGGCACTCCCTCAGTACTGACCTTCTGACAGTGCGACACTCCCTCAGTACTGACCCTCTGATAGTGCGGCACTCCCTCAGTACTGACCCTCTGACAGTGCAGCACTCCCTCAGTCCTGACCCTCTGACAGTGCGACACTCCCTCAGTACTGACCCTCTGACAGTGCAGCACTCCCTCAGTACTGACCCTCTGATAGTGCGGCACTCCCTCAGTACTGACCCTCTGACAGTGCAGCACTCCCTCAGTACTGACCCTCTGACAGTGCGGCACTCCCTGAGTACTGACCCTCTGACAGTGCAGCACTCCCTCAGTACTGACCCACTGACAGTGCGGCACTCCCTCAGTACTGACCCTCTGACAGTGCAGCACTCCCTCAGTACTGACCCTCTGACAGTGCAGCACTCCCTCAGTACTGACCTTCTGACAGTGCGGCACTCCCTCAGTACTGACCCTCTGATAGTGCGGCACTCCCTCAGTACTGACTCTCTGACAGTGCGGCACTCCCTCAGTACTGACCTTCTGACAGTGCGACACTCCCTCAGTACTGACCCTCTGACAGTGCGGCACTCCCTCAGTACTGACCCTCTGACAGTGCAGCACTCCCTCAGTACTGACCCTCTGACAGTGCAACACTCCCTCAGTACTGACCCTCTGACAGTGCAGCACTCCCTCAGTCCTGACCCTCTGACAGTGCGACACTCCCTCAGTACTGACCCTCTGACAGTGCAGCACTCCCTCAGTACTGACCCTCTGATAGTGCGGCACTCCCTCAGTACTGACCCTCTGACAGTGCAGCACTCCCTCAGTACTGACCCTCTGACAGTGCGGCACTCCCTGAGTACTGACCCTCTGACAGTGCAGCACTCCCTCAGTACTGACCCTCTGACAGTGCAGCACTCCCTCAGTACTGACCCTCTGACAGTGCGGCACTCCCTGGGAACTGACCCTCTGACAGTGCAGCGCTCCCTCAGTACTGACCCTCTGACAGTGCAGTACTCCCTCAGCACTGACCCTCTGACAGTGCGACACTCCCTCAGCACTGACCCTCTGACAGTGCGACACTCCCTCAGTACTGACCCTCTGACAGTGCAGCGCTCCCTCAGTACTGACCCTCTGACAGTGCGGCACTCCCTCAGTACTGACCCTCTGACAGTGCGGCACTCCCTCAGTACTGACCCTCTGACAGTGCGGCACTCCCTCAGTACTGACCCTCTGACAGTGCGGCACTCCCTCAGTACTGACCCTCTGACAATGCGGCACTCCCTCAGTACTGACCCTCTGACAGTGCAGCACTCCCTCAGTACTGACCCTCTGACAGTGCGGCACTCCCTCAGTACTGACCCTCTGACAGTGCGGCACTCCCTCAGTACTGACTCTCTGACAGTGCAGCACTCCCTCAGTACTGACCCTCTGACAATGCGGCACTCCCTCAGTACTGACCCTCTGACAGTGCGGCACTCCCTCAGCACTGACCCTCTGACAGTGCGGCACTCCCTCAGTACTGACCCTGTGACAGTGCGGCACTCCCTCAGCACTGACCCTCTGACAGTGCAGCACTCCCTGGGAACTGACCCTCTGACAGTGCGACACTCCCTCAGTACTGACCCTCTGACAATGCGGCACTCCCTCAGTACTGACCCTCTGACAGTGCGGCACTCCCTCAGTACTGACCCTCTGACAGTGCAGCCCTCCCTCAGTACTGACCCTCTGACAATGCGGCACTCCCTCAGTACTGACCCTCTGACAGTGCGGCACTCCCTCAGTACTGACCCTCTGACAGTGCGGCACTCCCTCAGTACTGACCTTCTGACAGTGCAGCACTCCCTCAGCACTGACCCTCTGACAGTGCGGCACTCCCTCAGTACTGACCCTCTGACAGTGCGACACTCCCTCAGTACTGACCTTCTGACAGTGCGACACTCCCTCAGTACTGACCCTCTGACAGTGCGGCACTCCCTCAGTACTGACCTTCTGACAGTGCGACACTCCCTCAGTACTGACCCTCTGACAGTGCAGCACTCCCTCAGTACTGACCTTCTGACAGTGCGACACTCCCTCAGTACTGACCCTCTGACAGTGCGGCACTCCCTCAGTACTGACCCTCTGACAGTGCAGCACTCCCTCAGTACTGACCCTCTGACAGTGCAGCACTCCCTCAGTACTGACCCTCTGATAGTGCGGCACTCCCTCAGTACTGACCCTCTGACAGTGCAGCACTCCCTCAGTACTGACCTTCTGACAGTGCGACACTCCCTCAGTACTGACCCTCTGATAGTGCGGCACTCCCTCAGTACTGACCCTCTGACAGTGCAGCACTCCCTCAGTCCTGACCCTCTGACAGTGCGACACTCCCTCAGTACTGACCCTCTGACAGTGCAGCACTCCCTCAGTACTGACCCTCTGATAGTGCGGCACTCCCTCAGTACTGACCCTCTGACAGTGCAGCACTCCCTCAGTCCTGACCCTCTGACAGTGCGACACTCCCTCAGTACTGACCCTCTGACAGTGCAGCACTCCCTCAGTACTGAGCCTCTGACAGTGCAGCACTCCCTCAGTACTGACCCTCTGATAGTGCAGCACTCCCTCAGTACTGACCCTCTGACAGTGCGGCACTCCCTCAGTACTGACCCTCTGACAGTGCGGCACTCCCTCAGTACTGACCCTCTGACAGTGCGGCACTCCCTCAGTACTGACCCTCTGACAGTGCGGCACTCCCTCAGTACTGGCCCTCTGACAGTGCGGCACTCCCTGAGTACTGACCCTCTGACAGTGCGGCACTCCCTCAGTACTGACCCTCTGACAGTGCGGCACTCCCTGAGTACTGACCCTCTGACAGTGCGGCACTCCCTCAGTACTGACCCTCTGACAGTGCGGCACTCCCTCAGTACTGACCCTCTGACAGTGCGGCACTCCCTCAGTACTGGCCCTCTGACAGTGCGGCACTCCCTGAGTACTGACCCTCTGACAGTGCGGCACTCCCTCAGTACTGACCCTCTTACAGTGCGGCACTCCCTCAGTACTGACCCTCTGACAGTGCAGCACTCCCTCAGTACTGACCCTCTGACAGTGCGGCACTCCCTGAGTGCTGACAGTGCAGCGTCAGATGGGAATTTGAGCCATTATTTTTGGGTGGATTTGACGTGAGATGTCAGACTGAAGTGAGTTTTGGTTTGAGAAGGATTCCTCACTGTGGGAGAAGCTGGAGATGCTCCAGCCCAGAGAATGTGTTATCCAAATCCTAGTCTCAGTGTTTACAGGCGAGAGATGTTCCTGTAACCCAGCATTTTGTAATGATTCTGTGGTCCTCTTGTTGACTGATGTTTCTGTTGTAACTGCAGTATGTGGGTGAGAGCGAGCGAGCAGTGCGACAGGTCTTCCAGCGAGCACGCAACTCCGCACCTTGTGTCATCTTTTTCGATGAGCTGGATTCACTTTGTCCTCGGAGATCAGAGCACGAGGTGAGTGTTAACTCCATCGTTAGACTCTATCCTCGGAGATCAGAGCACGAGGTGAGTGTTAACTCCATCGTTAGACTCTATCCTTGGGAATGAGAGCACGAGGTGAGTATTAACTCCATCGTTAGACTCTGTCCTAGGGAATGAGAGCACGGAGTGAGTATTAACTCCATCGTTAGACTCTATCCTCGGGAATGAGAGCACGGAGTGAGTATTAACTCCATCGTTAGACTCTATCCTCGGGAATGAGAGCACGGAGTGAGTATTAACTCCATCGTTAGACTCTATCCTCGGAGATCTGAGCACGAGGTGAGTGTTAACTCCATCGTTAGACTCTATCCTTGGGAATGAGAGCACGAGGTGAGTATTAACTCCATCGTTAGACTCTCCTAGGGAATGAGAGCACGGAGTGAGTATTAACTCCATCGTTAGACTCTATCCTCGGGGATCGGAGCACGGAGTGAGTATTAACTCCATCGTTAGACTCTATCCTCGGGAATGAGAGCACGGAGTGAGTATTAACTCCATCGTTAGACTCTATCCTCGGGGATCGGAGCACGGAGTGAGTATTAACTCCATCGTTAGACTCTATCCTCGGGAATGAGAGCACGGAGTGAGTATTAACTCCATCGTTAGACTCTATCCTCGGGGATCGGAGCACGAGGTGAGTATTAACTCCATCGTTAGACTCTATCCTCGGGAATGAGAGCACGGAGTGAGTATTAACTCCATCGTTAGACTCTATCCTCGGGAATGAGAGCACGGAGTGAGTATTAACTCCATCGTTAGACTCTATCCTCGGGGATCGGAGCACGGAGTGAGTATTAACTCCATCGTTAGACTCTACCCTCGGGGATCGGAGCACGGAGTGAGTATTAACTCCATCGTTAGACTCTATCCTCGGGGATCAGAGCACGGAGTGAGTATTAACTCCATCGTTAGACTCTATCCTCGGGAATGAGAGCACGGAGTGAGTATTAACTCCATCGTTAGACTCTATCCTCGGGGATCAGAGCACGGAGTGAGTATTAACTCCATCGTTACACTCTATCCTCGGGAATGAGAGCACGGAGTGAGTATTAACTCCATCGTTAGACTCTATCCTCGGGGATCGGAGCACGGAGTGAGTATTAACTCCATCGTTAGACTCTATCCTCGGGGATCGGAGCACGGAGTGAGTATTAACTCCATCGTTAGACTCTATCCTCGGGAATGAGAGCACGGAGTGAGTATTACCTCCATCGTTAGACTCTATCCTCGGGAATGAGAGCACGGAGTGAGTATTAACTCCATCGTTAGACTCTATCCTCGGGAATGAGAGCACGGAGTGAGTATTAACTCCATCGTTAGACTCTATCCTCGGGAATGAGAGCACGGAGTGAGTATTAACTCCATCGTTAGACTCTATCCTCGGGAATGAGAGCACGGAGTGAGTATTAACTCCATCGTTAGACTCTATCCTCGGGAATGAGAGCACGGAGTGAGTATTAACTCCATCGTTAGACTCTATCCTCGGGGATCAGAGCACGGAGTGAGTATTAACTCCATCGTTAGACTCTATCCTCGGGAATGAGAGCACGGAGTGAGTATTAACTCCATCGTTAGACTCTATCCTCGGGAATGAGAGCACGGAGTGAGTATTAACTCCATCGTTAGACTCTATCCTCGGGAATGAGAGCACGGAGTGAGTATTAACTCCATCGTTAGACTCTATCCTCGGGAATGAGAGCACGGAGTGAGTATTAACTCCATCGTTAGACTCTATCCTCGGGGATCAGAGCACGGAGTGAGTATTAACTCCATCGTTAGACTCTATCCTCGGGGATCGGAGCACGGAGTGAGTATTAACTCCATCGTTAGACTCTATCCTCGGGGATCAGAGCACGGAGTGAGTGTTAACTCCATCGTTAGACTCTATCCTCGGGAATGAGAGCACGGAGTGAGTATTAACTCCATCGTTAGACTCTATCCTCGGGGATCGGAGCACGGAGTGAGTATTAACTCCATCGTTAGACTCTATCCTCGGGGATCGGAGCACGGAGTGAGTATTAACTCCATCGTTAGACTCTATCCTCGGGGATGAGTGCACGGAGTGAGTATTAACTCCATCGTTAGACTCTATCCTCGGGAATGAGAGCACGGAGTGAGTATTAACTCCATCGTTAGACTCTATCCTCGGGGATCAGAGCACGGAGTGAGTATTAACTCCATCGTTAGACTCTATCCTCGGGGATCGGAGCACGGAGTGAGTATTAACTCCATCGTTAGACTCTATCCTCGGGGATCGGAGCACGGAGTGAGTATTAACTCCATCGTTAGACTCTATCCTCGGGGATCAGAGCACGGAGTGAGTATTAACTCCATCGTTAGACTCTATCCTCAGGAATGAGAGCACGGAGTGAGTATTAACTCCATCGTTAGACTCTATCCTCGGGGATCGGAGCACGGAGTGAGTATTAACTCCATCGTTAGACTCTATCCTCGGGAATGAGAGCACGGAGTGAGTATTAACTCTATCGTTAGACTCTATCCTCGGGGATCGGAGCACGGAGTGAGTATTAACTCCATCGTTAGACTCTATCCTCGGGAATCGGAGCACGGAGTGAGTATTAACTCCATCGTTAGACGCTATCCTCGGGGATCAGAGCACGGAGTGAGTATTAACTCCATCGTTAGACTCTATCCTCGGGAATGAGAGCACGGAGTGAGTATTAACTCCATCGTTAGACTCTATCCTCGGGGATCGGAGCACGGAGTGAGTATTAACTCCATCGTTAGACTCTATCCTCGGGAATGAGAGCACGGAGTGAGTATTAACTCCGTCGTTAGACTCTATCCTCGGGAATGAGAGCACGGAGTGTGTATTAACTCCATCGTTAGACTCTATCCTCGGGGATCGGAGCACGGAGTGAGTGTTAACTCCATCGTTAGACTCTATCCTCGGGGATCAGAGCACGGAGTGAGTATTAACTCCATCGTTAGACTCTATCCTCGGGAATCAGAGCACGGAGTGAGTATTAACTCCATCGTTAGACTCTATCCTCGGGAATGAGAGCACGGAGTGAGTATTAACTCCATCGTTAGACTCTATCCTCGGGAATGAGAGCACGAGGTGAGTATTAACTCCATCGTTAGACTCTATCCTCGGGAATGAGAGCACGGAGTGAGTATTAACTCCATCGTTAGACTCTATCCTCGGGAATGAGAGCACGGAGTGAGTATTAACTCCATCGTTAGACTCTATCCTCGGGAATGAGAGCACGGAGTGAGTATTAACTCCATCGTTAGACTCTATCCTCGGGGATCGGAGCACGGAGTGAGTATTAACTCCATCGTTACACTCTATCCTCGGGAATGAGAGCACGGAGTGAGTATTAACTCCATCGTTAGACTCTATCCTCGGGGATCGGAGCACGGAGTGAGTATTAACTCCATCGTTAGACTCTATCCTCGGGGATCGGAGCACGGAGTGAGTATTAACTCCATCGTTAGACTCTATCCTCGGGAATGAGAGCACGGAGTGAGTATTAACTCCATCGTTAGACTCTATCCTCGGGAATGAGAGCACGGAGTGAGTATTAACTCCATCGTTAGACTCTATCCTCGGGGATCGGAGCACGGAGTGAGTATTAACTCCATCGTTAGACTCTATCCTCGGTAATGAGAGCACGGAGTGAGTATTAACTCCATCGTTAGACTCTATCCTCGGGGATCAGAGCACGGAGTGAGTATTAACTCCATCGTTAGACTCTATCCTCGGGGATCAGAGCACGGAGTGAGTATTAACTCCATCGTTAGACTCTATCCTCGGGGATCGGAGCACGGAGTGAGTATTAACTCCATCGTTAGACTCTATCGTCGGGAATGAGAGCACGGAGTGAGTGTTAACTCCATCGTTAGACTCTATCCTCGGGGATCAGAGCACGGAGTGAGTATTAACTCCATCGTTAGACTCTATCCTCGGGAATGAGAGCACGGAGTGAGTATTAACTCCATGGTTAGACTCTATCCTCGGGGATCGGAGCACGGAGTGAGTATTAACTCCATCGTTAGACTCTACCCTCGGGGATCAGAGCACGGAGTGAGTATTAACTCCATCGTTAGACTCTATCCTCGGGAATGAGAGCACGGAGTGAGTATTAACTCCATCGTTAGACTCTATCCTCGGGGATCGGAGCACGGAGTGAGTATTAACTCCATCGTTAGACTCTATCCTCGGGAATGAGAGCACGGAGTGAGTATTAACTCCATCGTTAGACTCTATCCTCGGGGATCAGAACACGGAGTGAGTATTAACTCCATCGTTAGACTCTATCCTCGGGGATCAGAGCACGGAGTGAGTATTAACTCCATCGTTAGACTCTATCCTCGGGGATCGGAGCACGGAGTGAGTATTAACTCCATCGTTAGACTCTATCCTCGGGAATGAGAGCACGGAGTGAGTATTAACTCCATCGTTAGACTCTATACTCGGGGATCGGAGCACGGAGTGAGTATTAACTCCATCGTTAGACTCTATCCTCGGGAATGAGAGCACGGAGTGAGTATTAACTCCATCGTTAGACTCTACCCTCGGGGATCGGAGCACGGAGTGAGTATTAACTCCATCGTTAGACTCTACCCTCGGGGATCGGAGCACGGAGTGAGTATTAACTCCATCGTTAGACTCTATCCTCGGGAATGAGAGCACGGAGTGAGTATTAACTCCATCGTTAGACTCTATCCTCGGGGATCGGAGCACGGAGTGAGTATTAACTCCATCGTTAGACTCTATCCTCGGGGATCGGAGCACGGAGTGTGTATTAACTCCATCGTTAGACTCTATCCTCGGGGATCAGAGCACGGAGTGAGTATTAACTCCATCGTTAGACTCTATCCTCGGGAATGCGAGCACGGAGTGAGTGTTAACTCCATCGTTAGACTCTATCCTCGGGGATCAGAGCACGGAGTGAGTATTAACTCCATCGTTAGACTCTATCCTCGGGAATGAGAGCAGGGAGTGAGTGTTAACTCCATCGTTAGACTCTATCCTCGGGGATCAGAGCACGGAGTGAGTATTAACTCCATCGTTAGACTCTATCCTCGGGAATGAGAGCACGGAGTGAGTGTTAACTCCATCGTTAGACTCTATCCTCGGGGATCAGAGCACGGAGTGAGTATTAACTCCATCGTTAGACTCTATCCTCGGGAATGAGAGCACGGAGTGAGTATTAACTCCATCGTTAGACTCTATCCTCGGGAATGAGAGCACGGAGTGAGTATTAACTGCATCGTTAGACTCTACCCTCGGGGATCGGAGCACGGAGTGAGTATTAACTCCATCGTTAGACTCTATCCTCGGGGATCGGAGCACGGAGTGAGTATTAACTCCATCGTTAGACTCTATCCTCGGGGATCGGAGCACGGAGTGAGTATTAACTCCATCGTTAGACTCTATCCTCGGGGATTGGAGCACGGAGTGAGTATTAACTCCATCGTTAGACTCTATCCTCGGGGATCGGAGCACGGAGTGAGTATTAACTCCATCGTTAGACTCTACCCTCGGGGATCGGAGCACGGAGTGAGTATTAACTCCATCGTTAGACTCTATCCTCGGGGATCGGAGCACGGAGTGAGTATTAACTCCATCGTTAGACTCTATCCTCGGGGATCGGAGCACGGAGTGAGTATTAACTCCATCGTTAGACTCTATCCTCGGGGATCGGAGCACGGAGTGAGTATTAACTCCATCGTTAGACTCTATCCTCGGGAATGAGAGCAGGGAGTGAGTGTTAACTCCATCGTTAGACTCTATCCTCGGGGATCAGAGCACGGAGTGAGTATTAACTCCATCGTTAGACTCTATCCTCGGGAATGAGAGCACGGAGTGAGTGTTAACTCCATCGTTAGACTCTATCCTCGGGGATCAGAGCACGGAGTGAGTATTAACTCCATCGTTAGACTCTATCCTCGGGAATGAGAGCACGGAGTGAGTATTAACTCCATCGTTAGACTCTATCCTCGGGAATGAGAGCACGGAGTGAGTATTAACTGCATCGTTAGACTCTACCCTCGGGGATCGGAGCACGGAGTGAGTATTAACTCCATCGTTAGACTCTATCCTCGGGGATCGGAGCACGGAGTGAGTATTAACTCCATCGTTAGACTCTATCCTCGGGGATCGGAGCACGGAGTGAGTATTAACTCCATCGTTAGACTCTATCCTCGGGGATTGGAGCACGGAGTGAGTATTAACTCCATCGTTAGACTCTATCCTCGGGGATCGGAGCACGGAGTGAGTATTAACTCCATCGTTAGACTCTACCCTCGGGGATCGGAGCACGGAGTGAGTATTAACTCCATCGTTAGACTCTATCCTCGGGGATCGGAGCACGGAGTGAGTATTAACTCCATCGTTAGACTCTATCCTCGGGGATCGGAGCACGGAGTGAGTATTAACTCCATCGTTAGACTCTATCCTCGGGGATCGGAGCACGGAGTGAGTATTAACTCCATCGTTAGACTCTATCCTCGGGAATGAGAGCACGGAGTGAGTATTAACTCCATCGTTAGACTCTATCCTCGGGGATCGGAGCACGGAGTGAGTATTAACTCCATCGTTAGACTCTATCCTCGGGGATCGGAGCACGGAGTGAGTATTAACTCCATCGTTAGACTCTATCCTCGGGGATCAGAGCACGGAGTGAGTATTAACTCCATCGTTAGACTCTATCCTCGGGGATCGGAGCACGGAGTGAGTATTAACTCCATCGTTAGACTCTATCCTCGGGGATCGGAGCACGGAGTGAGTATTAACTCCAAAGTTAGACTCTATCCTCGGGAATGAGAGCACGGAGTGAGTATTAACTCCATCGTTAGACTCTATCCTCGGGGATCAGAGCACGGAGTGAGTATTAACTCCATCGTTAGACTCTATCCTCGGGAATGAGAGCACGGAGTGAGTATTAACTCCATCGTTAGACTCTATCCTCGGGGATCAGAGCACGGAGTGAGTATTAACTGCATCGTTAGACTCTATCCTCGGGGATCGGAGCACGGAGTGAGTATTAACTCCATTGTTAGACTCTATCCTCGGGAATGAGAGCACGGAGTGAGTACTAACTCCATCGTTCGACTCTATCCTCGGGGATCAGAGCACGGAGTGAGTATTAACTCCATCGTTAGACACAATCCTCGGGGATCAGAGCACGGAGTGAGTACTAACTCCATCGTTAGACTCTATCCTCGGGGATCAGAGCACGGAGTGAGTATTAACTCCATCGTTAGACTCTATCCTCGGGGATCAGAGCACGGAGTGAGTGTTAACTCCATCGTTAGACTCTATCCTTGGGAATGAGAGCACGGAGTGAGTATTAACTCCATCGTTAGACTCTATCCTCGGGAATGAGAGCACGGAGTGAGTATTAACTCCATCGTTAGACTCTATCCTCGGGGATCAGAGCACGGAGTGAGTGTTAACTCCATCGTTAGACTCTATCCTCGGGGATCGGAGCACGGAGTGAGTATTAACTCCATCGTTAGACTCTATCCTCGGGAATGAGAGCACGGAGTGAGTATTAACTCCATCGTTAGACTCTATCCTCGGGGATCGGAGCACGGAGTGAGTATTAACTCCATCGTTAGACTCTATCCTCGGGAATGAGTGCACAGAGTGAGTATTAACTCCATCATTAGACTCTATCCTCGGGAATGAGAGCACGGAGTGAGTATTAACTCCATCGTTAGACTCTATCCTCCGGGATCGGAGCACGGAGTGAGTATTAACTCCATCGTTAGACTCTATCCTCGGGAATGAGAGCACGGAGTGAGTATTAACTCCATCGTTAGACTCTATCCTCGGGATGAGAGCACGGAGTGAGTATTAACTCCATCGTTAGACTCTATCCTCGGGGATCGGAGCACGGAGTGAGTATTAACTCCATCGTTAGACTCTATCCTCGGGAATGAGAGCACGGAGTGAGTATTAACTCCATCGTTAGACTCTATCCTCGGGGATCAGAGCACGGAGTGAGTATTAACTCCATCGTTAGACTCTATCCTCGGGGATCGGAGCACGGAGTGAGTATTAACTCCATCGTTAGACTCTATCCTCGGGAATGAGAGCACGGAGTGAGTATTAACTCCATCGTTAGACTCTATCCTCGGGGATCGGAGCACGGAGTGAGTATTGACTCCATCGTTAGACTCTATCCTCGGGGATCGGAGCAGGGAGTGAGTATTAACTCCATCGTTAGACTCTATCCTCGGGGATCAGAGCACGGAGTGAGTATTAACTCCATCGTTAGACTCTATCCTCGGGGATCAGAGCACGGAGTGAGTATTAACTCCATCGTTAGACTCTATCCTCGGGAATGAGAGCACGGAGTGAGTATTAACTCCATCGTTAGACTCTATCCTCGGGGATCAGAGCACGGAGTGAGTATTAACTCCATCGTTAGACTCTATCCTCGGGGATCGGAGCACGGAGTGAGTATTAACTCCATCGTTAGACTCTATCCTCGGGAATGAGAGCACGGAGTGAGTATTAACTCCATCGTTAGACTCTATCCTCGGGGATCGGAGCACGGAGTGAGTATTGACTCCATCGTTAGACTCTATCCTCGGGGATCGGAGCAGGGAGTGAGTATTAACTCCATCGTTAGACTCTATCCTCGGGGATCAGAGCACGGAGTGAGTATTAACTCCATCGTTAGACTCTATCCTCGGGAATGAGAGCACGGAGTGAGTATTAACTCCATCGTTAGACTCTATCCTCGGGAATGAGAGCACGGAGTGAGTATTAACTCCATCGTTAGACTCTATCCTCGGGGATCAGAGCACGGAGTGAGTATTAACTCCATCGTTAGACTCTATCCTCGGGGATCGGAGCACGGAGTGAGTATTAACTCCATCGTTAGACTCTATCCTCGTGAATGAGAGCACGGAGTGAGTATTAACTCCATCGTTAGACTCTATCCTCGGGGATCGGAGCACGGAGTGAGTATTAACTCCATCGTTAGACTCTATCCTCGGGAATGAGAGCACGGAGTGAGTATTAACTCCATCGTTAGACTCTATCCTCGGGGATCAGAGCACGGAGTGAGTATTAACTCCATCGTTAGACTCTATCCTCGGGACTGAGAGCACGGAGTGAGTATTAACTCCATCGTTAGACTCTATCCTCGGGGATCAGAGCACGGAGTGAGTATTAACTCCATCCTTAGACTCTATCCTCGGGGATCAGAGCACGGAGTGAGTATTAACTCCATCGTTAGACTCTATCCTCGGGGATCAGAGCACGGAGTGAGTGTTAACTCCATCGTTAGACTCTATACTCGGGGATCGGAGCACGGAGTGAGTATTAACTCCATCGTTAGACTCTATCCTCGGGAATGAGAGCACGGAGTGAGTATTAACTCCATCGTTAGACTCTATCCTCGGGGATCGGAGCACGGAGTGAGTATTAACTCCATCGTTAGACTCTATCCTCGGGGATGAGAGCACGGAGTGAGTATTAACTCCATCGTTAGACTCTATCCTCGGGAATGAGAGCACGGAGTGAGTATTAACTCCATCGTTAGACTCTATCCTCGGGAATCAGAGCACGGAGTGAGTATTAACTCCATCGTTAGACTCTATCCTCGGGATGAGAGCACGGAGTGAGTATTAACTCCATCGTTAGACTCTATCCTCGGGGATCGGAGCACGGAGTGAGTATTAACTCCATCGTTAGACTCTATCCTCGGGAATGAGAGCACGGAGTGAGTATTAACTCCATCGTTAGACTCTATCCTCGGGGATCAGAGCACGGAGTGAGTATTAACTCCATCGTTAGACTCTATCCTCGGGGATCGGAGCACGGAGTGAGTATTAACTCCATCGTTAGACTCTATCCTCGGGAATGAGAGCACGGAGTGAGTATTAACTCCATCGTTAGACTCTATCCTCGGGGATCGGAGCACGGAGTGAGTATTGACTCCATCGTTAGACTCTATCCTCGGGGATCGGAGCACGGAGTGAGTATTAACTCCATCGTTAGACTCTATCCTCGGGGATCAGAGCACGGAGTGAGTATTAACTCCATCGTTAGACTCTATCCTTGGGAATGAGAGCACGGAGTGAGTATTAACTCCATCGTTAGACTCTATCCTCGGGAATGAGAGCACGGAGTGAGTATTAACTCCATCGTTAGACTCTATCCTCGGGGATCAGAGCACGGAGTGAGTATTAACTCCATCGTTAGACTCTATCCTCGGGGATCGGAGCACGGAGTGAGTATTAACTCCATCGTTAGACTCTATCCTCGGGAATGAGAGCACGGAGTGAGTATTAACTCCATCGTTAGACTCTATCCTCGGGGATCGGAGCACGGAGTGAGTATTAACTCCATCGTTAGACTCTATCCTCGGGAATGAGAGCACGGAGTGAGTATTAACTCCATCGTTAGACTCTATCCTCGGGGATCAGAGCACGGAGTGAGTATTAACTCCATCGTTAGACTCTATCCTCGGGAATGAGAGCACGGAGTGAGTATTAACTCCATCGTTAGACTCTATCCTCGGGGATCAGAGCACGGAGTGAGTATTAACTCCATCCTTAGACTCTATCCTCGGGGATCAGAGCACGGAGTGAGTATTAACTCCATCGTTAGACTCTATCCTCGGGGATCAGAGCACGGAGTGAGTGTTAACTCCATCGTTAGACTCTATCCTCGGGGATCGGAGCACGGAGTGAGTATTAACTCCATCGTTAGACTCTATCCTCGGGGATCAGAGCACGGAGTGAGTATTAACTCCATCGTTAGACTCTATCCTCGGGGATCGGAGCACGGAGTGAGTATTAACTCCATCGTTAGACTCTATCCTCGGGAATGAGAGCACGGAGTGAGTATTAACTCCATCGTTAGACTCTATCCTCGGGGATCGGAGCACGGAGTGAGTATTAACTCCATCGTTAGACTCTATCCTCGGGGATCGGAGCACGGAGTGAGTATTAACTCCATCGTTAGACTCTATCCTCGGGGATCAGAGCACGGAGTGAGTATTAACTCCATCGTTAGACTCTATCCTCGGGGATCGGAGCACAGAGTGAGTATTAACTCCATCGTTAGACTCTATCCTCGGGGATCGGAGCACGGAGTGAGTATTAACTCCATCGTTAGACTCTATCCTCGGGAATGAGAGCACGGAGTGAGTATTAACTCCATCGTTAGACTCTATCCTCGGGGATCAGAGCACGGAGTGAGTATTAACTCCATCGTTAGACTCTATCCTCGGGAATGAGAGCACGGAGTGAGTATTAACTCCATCGTTAGACTCTATCCTCGGGGATCAGAGCACGGAGTGAGTATTAACTGCATCGTTAGACTCTATCCTCGGGGATCGGAGCACGGAGTGAGTATTAACTCCATTGTTAGACTCTATCCTCGGGAATGAGAGCACGGAGTGAGTACTAACTCCATCGTTCGACTCTATCCTCGGGGATCAGAGCACGGAGTGAGTATTAACTCCATCGTTAGACACAATCCTCGGGGATCAGAGCACGGAGTGAGTACTAACTCCATCGTTAGACTCTATCCTCGGGGATCAGAGCACGGAGTGAGTATTAACTCCATCGTTAGACTCTATCCTCGGGGATCAGAGCACGGAGTGAGTGTTAACTCCATCGTTAGACTCTATCCTTGGGAATGAGAGCACGGAGTGAGTATTAACTCCATCGTTAGACTCTATCCTCGGGAATGAGAGCACGGAGTGAGTATTAACTCCATCGTTAGACTCTATCCTCGGGGATCAGAGCACGGAGTGAGTGTTAACTCCATCGTTAGACTCTATCCTCGGGGATCGGAGCACGGAGTGAGTATTAACTCCATCGTTAGACTCTATCCTCGGGAATGAGAGCACGGAGTGAGTATTAACTCCATCGTTAGACTCTATCCTCGGGGATCGGAGCACGGAGTGAGTATTAACTCCATCGTTAGACTCTATCCTCGGGAATGAGAGCACAGAGTGAGTATTAACTCCATCATTAGACTCTATCCTCGGGAATGAGAGCACGGAGTGAGTATTAACTCCATCGTTAGACTCTATCCTCCGGGATCGGAGCACGGAGTGAGTATTAACTCCATCGTTAGACTCTATCCTCGGGAATGAGAGCACGGAGTGAGTATTAACTCCATCGTTAGACTCTATCCTCGGGAATCAGAGCACGGAGTGAGTATTAACTCCATCGTTAGACTCTATCCTCGGGATGAGAGCACGGAGTGAGTATTAACTCCATCGTTAGACTCTATCCTCGGGGATCGGAGCACGGAGTGAGTATTAACTCCATCGTTAGACTCTATCCTCGGGAATGAGAGCACGGAGTGAGTATTAACTCCATCGTTAGACTCTATCCTCGGGGATCAGAGCACGGAGTGAGTATTAACTCCATCGTTAGACTCTATCCTCGGGGATCGGAGCACGGAGTGAGTATTAACTCCATCGTTAGACTCTATCCTCGGGAATGAGAGCACGGAGTGAGTATTAACTCCATCGTTAGACTCTATCCTCGGGGATCGGAGCACGGAGTGAGTATTGACTCCATCGTTAGACTCTATCCTCGGGGATCGGAGCAGGGAGTGAGTATTAACTCCATCGTTAGACTCTATCCTCGGGGATCAGAGCACGGAGTGAGTATTAACTCCATCGTTAGACTCTATCCTCGGGAATGAGAGCACGGAGTGAGTATTAACTCCATCGTTAGACTCTATCCTCGGGAATGAGAGCACGGAGTGAGTATTAACTCCATCGTTAGACTCTATCCTCGGGGATCAGAGCACGGAGTGAGTATTAACTCCATCGTTAGACTCTATCCTCGGGGATCGGAGCACGGAGTGAGTATTAACTCCATCGTTAGACTCTATCCTCGTGAATGAGAGCACGGAGTGAGTATTAACTCCATCGTTAGACTCTATCCTCGGGGATCGGAGCACGGAGTGAGTATTAACTCCATCGTTAGACTCTATCCTCGGGAATGAGAGCACGGAGTGAGTATTAACTCCATCGTTAGACTCTATCCTCGGGGATCAGAGCACGGAGTGAGTATTAACTCCATCGTTAGACTCTATCCTCGGGAATGAGAGCACGGAGTGAGTATTAACTCCATCGTTAGACTCTATCCTCGGGGATCAGAGCACGGAGTGAGTATTAACTCCATCCTTAGACTCTATCCTCGGGGATCAGAGCACGGAGTGAGTATTAACTCCATCGTTAGACTCTATCCTCGGGGATCAGAGCACGGAGTGAGTGTTAACTCCATCGTTAGACTCTATACTCGGGGATCGGAGCACGGAGTGAGTATTAACTCCATCGTTAGACTCTATCCTCGGGAATGAGAGCACGGAGTGAGTATTAACTCCATCGTTAGACTCTATGCTCGGGAATGAGAGCACGGAGTGAGTATTAACTCCATCGTTAGACTCTATCCTCGGGAATGAGAGCACGGAGTGAGTATTAACTCCATCGTTAGACTCTATCCTCGGGAATGAGAGCACGGAGTGAGTATTAACTCCATCGTTAGACTCTATCCTCGGGGATGAGAGCACGGAGTGAGTATTAACTCCATCGTTAGACTCTATCCTCGGGGATCGGAGCACGGAGTGAGTATTAACTCCATCGTTAGACTCTATCCTCGGGGATGAGAGCACGGAGTGAGTATTAACTCCATCGTTAGACTCTATCCTCGGGAATGAGAGCACGGAGTGAGTATTAACTCCATCGTTAGACTCTATCCTCGGGGATCGGAGCACGGAGTGAGTATTAACTCCATCGTTAGACTCTATCCTCGGGGATGAGAGCACGGAGTGAGTATTAACTCCATCGTTAGACTCTATCCTCGGGAATGAGAGCACGGAGTGAGTATTAACTCCATCGTTAGACTCTATCCTCGGGAATCAGAGCACGGAGTGAGTATTAACTCCATCGTTAGACTCTATCCTCGGGATGAGAGCACGGAGTGAGTATTAACTCCATCGTTAGACTCTATCCTCGGGGATCGGAGCACGGAGTGAGTATTAACTCCATCGTTAGACTCTATCCTCGGGAATGAGAGCACGGAGTGAGTATTAACTCCATCGTTAGACTCTATCCTCGGGGATCAGAGCACGGAGTGAGTATTAACTCCATCGTTAGACTCTATCCTCGGGGATCGGAGCACGGAGTGAGTATTAACTCCATCGTTAGACTCTATCCTCGGGAATGAGAGCACGGAGTGAGTATTAACTCCATCGTTAGACTCTATCCTCGGGGATCGGAGCACGGAGTGAGTATTGACTCCATCGTTAGACTCTATCCTCGGGGATCGGAGCACGGAGTGAGTATTAACTCCATCGTTAGACTCTATCCTCGGGGATCAGAGCACGGAGTGAGTATTAACTCCATCGTTAGACTCTATCCTTGGGAATGAGAGCACGGAGTGAGTATTAACTCCATCGTTAGACTCTATCCTCGGGAATGAGAGCACGGAGTGAGTATTAACTCCATCGTTAGACTCTATCCTCGGGGATCAGAGCACGGAGTGAGTATTAACTCCATCGTTAGACTCTATCCTCGGGGATCGGAGCACGGAGTGAGTATTAACTCCATCGTTAGACTCTATCCTCGGGAATGAGAGCACGGAGTGAGTATTAACTCCATCGTTAGACTCTATCCTCGGGGATCAGAGCACGGAGTGAGTATTAACTCCATCGTTAGACTCTATCCTCGGGAATGAGAGCACGGAGTGAGTATTAACTCCATCGTTAGACTCTATCCTCGGGGATCAGAGCACGGAGTGAGTATTAACTCCATCCTTAGACTCTATCCTCGGGGATCAGAGCACGGAGTGAGTATTAACTCCATCGTTAGACTCTATCCTCGGGGATCAGAGCACGGAGTGAGTGTTAACTCCATCGTTAGACTCTATCCTCGGGGATCGGAGCACGGAGTGAGTATTAACTCCATCGTTAGACTCTATCCTCGGGGATCAGAGCACGGAGTGAGTATTAACTCCATCGTTAGACTCTATCCTCGGGGATCGGAGCACGGAGTGAGTATTAACTCCATCGTTAGACTCTATCCTCGGGAATGAGAGCACGGAGTGAGTATTAACTCCATCGTTAGACTCTATCCTCGGGGATCGGAGCACGGAGTGAGTATTAACTCCATCGTTAGACTCTATCCTCGGGAATGAGAGCACGGAGTGAGTATTAACTCCATCGTTAGACTCTATCCTCGGGAATGAGAGCACGGAGTGAGTATTAACTCCATCGTTAGACTCTATCCTCGGGGATCAGAGCACGGAGTGAGTATTAACTCCATCCTTAGACTCTATCCTCGGGGATCGGAGCACGGAGTGAGTATTAACTCCATCGTTAGACTCTATCCTCGGGAATGAGAGCACGGAGTGAGTGTTAACTCCATCGTTAGACTCTATCCTCGGGGATCGGAGCACGGAGTGAGTATTAACTCCATCGTTAGACTCTATCCTCGGGAATGAGAGCACGGAGTGAGTATTAACTCCATCGTTAGACTCTATCCTCGGGAATGAGAGCACGGAGTGAGTATTAACTCCATCGTTAGACTCTATCCTCGGGGATCAGAGCACGGAGTGAGTATTAACTCCATCCTTAGACTCTATCCTCGGGGATCAGAGCACGGAGTGAGTATTAACTCCATCGTTAGACTCTATCCTCGGGGATCAGAGCACGGAGTGAGTGTTAAATCCATCGTTAGACTCTATCCTCGGGGATCGGAGCACGGAGTGAGTATTAACTCCATCGTTAGACTCTATCCTCGGGAATGAGAGCACGGAGTGAGTATTAACTCCATCGTTAGACTCTATGCTCGGGAATGAGAGCACGGAGTGAGTATTAACTCCATCGTTAGACTCTATCCTCGGGAATGAGAGCACGGAGTGAGTATTAACTCCATCGTTAGACTCTATCCTCGGGAATGAGAGCACGGAGTGAGTATTAACTCCATCGTTAGACTCTATCCTCGGGGATGAGAGCACGGAGTGAGTATTAACTCCATCGTTAGACTCTATCCTCGGGGATCGGAGCACGGAGTGAGTATTAACTCCATCGTTAGACTCTATCCTCGAGGATGAGAGCACGGAGTGAGTATTAACTCCATCGTTAGACTCTATCCTCGGGAATGAGAGCACGGAGTGAGTATTAACTCCATCGTTAGACTCTATCCTCGGGGATCGGAGCACGGAGTGAGTATTGACTCCATCGTTAGACTCTATCCTCGGGGATCGGAGCACGGAGTGAGTATTAACTCCATCGTTAGACTCTATCCTCGGGGATGAGAGCACGGAGTGAGTATTAACTCCATCGTTAGACTCTATCCTCGGGAATGAGAGCACGGAGTGAGTATTAACTCCATCGTTAGACTCTATCCTCGGGGATCAGAGGTCGCTCTGGCTGAGGTTGTTGGTTTTTCGGGGATATCGGGCAGTGGGGGGGGGTGAGGTTGGTCTGGAACCGTGTGGACTGGGTGACTCGCATTGCTGGTTACTCATTTAGTTTTCTTCCTGTCTCTGGATGATTTGTATCTTGTTTATTTCTCATTCACCCGTCACCATGAACCTTTCCCTCCCTCTTTCCCCCCCACGTCCAATTCCCCTTCCCCCTTCACACCTTTGCTCCTCAATACTCTCACTCCATCTCTGCCATCTTACGCTGCTTCTCCGTCCACCTCCCCGCTCCCCTGCCCCTTCCCCCTTTTCCCTTTGCCTCCTTCACCCCCCCCCCGCCCGCCCTCTCTCTCTCCCCGCCCCCTCTCTCCCCGCCCCCTCTCTCCCCGTCCCCTCTCTCCCCGTCCCCTCTCTCCCCGCCCCCTCTCTCCCCGCCCCCTCTCTCCCCGCCCCCTCTCTCCCCGCCCCCTCTCTCCCCGCCCCCTCTCTCCCCGCCCCCTCTCTCCCCGCCCCCTCTCTCCCCGCCCCCTCTCTCCCCGCCCCTTCTCTCCCCGCCCCCTCTCTCCCCGCCCCCTCTCTCCCCGCCCTCTCTCTCTCCCCGCCCTCTCTCTCTCCCCGCCCTCTCTCTCTCCCCGCCCTCTCTCTCTCCCCGCCCCCTTCTCTCCCCGCCCCCTCTCTCCCCGCCCCCTCTCTCCCCGCCCCCTCTCTCCCCGCCCCCTCTCTCCCCGCCCCCTCTCTCCCCGCCCCCTCTCTCCCCGCCCCCTCTCTCCCCGCCCCCTCTCTCCCCGCCCCCTCTCTCCCCGCCCCCTCTCTCCCCGCCCCCTCTCTCCCCGCCCCCTCTCTCCCCGCCCCCTCTCTCCCCGCCCCCTCTCTCCCCGCCCCCTCTCTCCCCGCCCCCTCTCTCCCCGCCCCCTCTCTCCCCGCCCCCTCTCTCCCCGCCCCCTCTCTCCCCGCCCCCTCTCTCCCCGCCCCCTCTCTCCCCGCCCCCTCTCTCCCCGCCCCCTCTCTCCCCGCCCCCTCTCTCCCCGCCCCCTCTCTCCCCGCCCCCTCTCTCCCCGCCCCCTCTCTCCCCGCCCCCTCTCTCCCCGCCCCCTCTCTCCCCGCCCCCTCTCTCCCCGCCCCCTCTCTCCCCGCCCCCTCTCTCCCCGCCCCCTCTCTCCCCGCCCCCTCTCTCCCCGCCCCCTCTCTCCCCGCCCCCTCTCTCCCCGCCCCCTCTCTCCCCGCCCCCTCTCTCCCCGCCCCCTCTCTCCCCGCCCCCTCTCTCCCCGCCCCCTCTCTGCTCCCTCTCTCTCTCCCCGCCCCCTCTCTGCTCCCTCTCTCTCTCCCCCTCCTGCTCTCTGCCTCCTCTCTCTCTCTCCCTCCCCGCCTGTTCTCTGCCCCCTCTCTCCCTCCCCGCCTGTTCTCTGCCCCCTCTCTCCCTCCCCGCCTGTTCTCTGCCCCCTCTCTCCCTCCCCGCCTGTTCTCTGCCCCCTCTCTCCCTCCCCACCCCCTCTCTGCCCCCTCTCTCCCTCCCCACCCGCTCTCTGCCCCCTCTCTCCCTCCCCACCCGCTTTCTGCCCCCTCTCTCTCCCTCCTCAGTCTGGGGCCAGTGTCCGTGTGGTGAACCAGTTGCTGACGGAGATGGATGGTCTGCAGACTCGGAAACAGGTCTTCATCATGGCAGCGACTAACAGACCAGGTGAGGGGGAGGGAGTGCGCAGCGGGGGGGGGGGGTTTCGGTGGGAGGGCCTGGGGGAGGGGGATGGTGTGAGGGGGTGTGAAAGGGAGGGCGAGGGGGATGTGTTCCATTATAGCAGGGACACCCCGCTGCCATGTGTCTATCTGTACCCTTAACCCATGGTCCTTGTCTGTAATAATCCTGCATTAGCATATAAACCAATAGAAACTAGAAGCAGGTGAAGGCCATTCGGCCCTTTGAGCCTGTTCACCATTCATCTTGATCATGGCCTCAACGACATTCTGTGGCAGTGAATTCCACACATTCACCACCCTCTGGGTGAAGACATTTCTCACCTCAGTTCTAAAAGGTTTACCCCTTATCCTCAAACTCTGACCCCTAGTTCTGGACTCCCCCACCATTGGGAACATTCTTTCTGAATCTACCCTGTCTAACCCTGTTAGAATTTTATACGTTTCTATGAGATCCCCTCTCACACTTCTAAACTCCAGTGAATATAATCCGAACTGACACAATCCCTCCTCATTTGACAGACCTGCCATCCCAGTAAACCCTCGCTGCACTCCCTCTATAACAAGGACATCCTTCTCCAGATAAGGAGGCCAGAACGGCACACAATACTCCAACGCCCTATAGAATTGCAGCAAAACATCCCTATCCCTATACTCAAATCCTCTCGCTATGAAGGCCAACGTCCCATCTGTCTTCTCCACTGTTTGCTGTACCTGTGCACTTACTCTCAGTGACTGATGCACAAGGACACCGAGGTCTCGGTGAGTATCCGCCTCTCTCAATTTACACCCATTCAAATAATAGCCTGTCTTATTATTATTGCCACCAAATTCGATAACCTCACATTTATCCACATTATACTGCATCTGTCGTGCAGATACCCACACACTCAGCCTGTCCAAATCACGCTGAAGCTTCTCTGCATCCTCCTCACAGCTCACCCTCCATCCAACTTTGTGTCATCTGCAAATTTGGGGATAATACATTCAGTTCCCTCTTCCAAATCATTCATATATATTGTGAACAGGTGGGATCCGATTCCCTGCGGAACCGCACTAGTCACTGACTGCCAATCAGAAAAGGATCCATCTATGCCAACTCTTTGCTTCCTATCTGCTCACCAGCTTTCTATCCATCTCTGGACATTACCTGCAATCCCAAGTGCTTTAACTTTAGTTTACCTTGCGGACACTTTAACCCTTATTCCTTGTGTTGTTCCAAGTGTTGACCACGTTTCTCACTAATGTCCTTCCCATTTGATGATCCATTGAAGCTGACACTTTGGTTTCCTTCCCCCGCTGCCACGACTGGTTTAAAACCTTCCCGATGGGACTAGCGAGGATATTGGTCCCAGCCCTGCCTGGGTCTGTAATCCGGGTAATGCTGTGGGGACCAGGGTTCGAATCCTGCCTTGGGAGGTGGTGACTGACGAGCCACAGCAATGTCGTTGCCTTTTCACTGCCCTCGGAAATGGTCAGTTGTATCCAACCTAACGTGAATGAAACCGACAGGCCATTGAACAGCGACTGATGCAGCTATTATTAACCCTCACTGCACAGTGGTTCACACTGCTACCTCACATCGTCAGAGACCCAGCTTCGATTCTCAGCTTGAGTGACTGTCTGTGTGGAGTTTGCATGTTCTCCCCGTGTCTGTGTGGGTTTCCTCCGGGTGCTCCGGTTTCCTCCAAAGGGTTAGGTTGATTGGCCATACTAAATTCTCTCTCCTGAACAGGTGTCGGAGTGTGGCGACTAGGGGATTTTCACAGTAACTTCATTGCAGTGTGAATGTAAAGCCTACTTGTGACTAATAAATAAACTTTACTTTATCCTGTTGACCCTGCAAAGTCCTCCTTGCTAATATTTGGGGGCTTGAGACAGCTGCCTCCCAGTCCAGTAACAACCTGACACAGACACTCAACCATTACCATCAAGCCAGGAGATCAACCCTGGTTCAATAGAGAGTTCCGGAAAGGATGCCAGGAGCAGCACCAGGCACCGGGAAATGAGGTGTCAAGCTGGTGAAGCTACAAGACTGGACTGTTCGCACACCAAACGGTCCAATCAGCAAGTGACAGGGAAAACAATCCCACAACCAACGGATCAGACCCAAGCTCTGCAATCCTGCCACATCCAGGCGGGACTGGCGGTGGACAATTAAACACCTCACTGGGGGAGGAGGTTCCACAAATATCCCCATCCTCAGAGGTGGAGGAGCCCAGCGGATCAGTACAACAGATAAAGCTGAAGTATTCACAGCAAGAATAAACCACAGGGACCTGGCCTGGGTTAGGCTGGTAACGGGTGGTTATGAATCGGTCTTGGTGCCAAGGTGGAGGCGGGCACGCTGGCATCGTTTAAGACTTACCTGGAGAGTCACATGAGCAGCCTGGGAATGGAGGGATACAAACGATTGGTCTAGTTGGACCAAGGAGCGGCACAGGCTTGGAGGGCCGAAGGGCCTGTTTCCTGTGCTGTACTGTTCTTTGTTCTTTGGTGATGATGAGTATTTCTGGTTATTGATTAGATATTATTGATCCTGCCATACTGCGGCCCGGGCGTCTGGATAAGACCTTGTTTGTTGGATTACCAGCTGCTTCAGACAGAGTCGACATCCTCCAGACACTAACAAAGGTGAAATCTCACAACTCATAATCCTGTCTCACTTTACACTGCAGATTCTCCCGATCGCCTGA
>NW_027591015.1:0-130000 GCF_964213995.1 Mustelus asterias | reverse complement strand
CATGTGTACGTGTGTGTTTTGTGTGTGTGTGTGTGTGTATGTGTGTGCGTGCGTGTGTGTTTGCCTGTGCATGTATGTTTGTGCGTGTACGAATGCGGTTTGTTCATGTCAGACCCACAGTGGGAGAAATCTCCTTCGTTATTTCCTTTGTGGCAACGCAGACAGTAAACGAGTCGTAGTTTAAGCATGTGTATCTGCTTGATGGCGAGGGGGTGAGTTTAGTGTCAAGCAGTTTCCTGACATCGCCTTGTGACTCTTGGCTGCTGCAGTTAATCCATCTCACCACTTTGTCAACTCTGCTTGTGTCACTCCATACACCCGTGGAACATTTACTCCACACAGGTACCAGACAATGATCTTCAGTAAAAGTTGATCGAACCATTGTCCCTTTACAGTCAATAATATTATCATTGCTGAATCCCGCACTATCAATATCAATGGGATACAATTGACCAGTAACCTCATTAGACGAGCCATATAAAAATGTGGCTAACAGAGCAGGTCAAAAGCTGGGGCTCCTGCGACGACATTCTCAGCTCATGACTTCCCAAATCATGTCCACTATCTCTAAGGCACAATTCAGTAATGTGAACAAATACTCTCCACTTGCCTGGATGAGTGAGCTCTAATGACACGAAGGAAGCTTGAAAGTATGAATGGCGAAGAAGCCCATTTGATTGTTGCCCCTTCCACAAATATTCAATCCCTGCACCATAACGAACAGTGGCAGCAGTGATTAACATCTACGAGTTACACAGAAGGAACTCATCGAGCTTCCTTAAAGCCCAAGACCACTGCAATCTAGAAGGATTAATGTAAACCTGATTTGGAAATATAACGGTTTTCTTTCTCTGTCGCTGGGTCAAAATCATGGGCAACTCGCCATAACAGCACTGTGTGTACATCCGCATCTCAGGGGCTGCAGTAATTCTAGAAGGCAACTCACCACCTTCTCAATGCAGCTGGCAATGGGCAATAAATGCTGGCCTAGCCAGTGACGCACAAGTCGCATAAGTTAATATAAAAATTAATGTATTTGGAGGGCAGAGGTGAACCGTCAGATTCAGAGCCTGTTCAGACCTGTTGATAGGTGAACTCGAGAAATCAACGTCATGGTAACAGGTCTGGGAGACAGTTGATGATAACGGATTGTTTACATTTGATGAGTAAAGCTGTGTAACACATGTTTCTTGAGACATTTCAGAACGAACACACATTGTACCGTTTTCTTATGGGCATTTTCCAGAAGACCTAAATAAATATATTTAAATCCCGGAATAGAACAGCCTAGAAACATGAGCGTCGTTCAGATATCTCTTCAGGGACTACAAATAACAAACATGATTTACTTGATATACAACCTGAGCAGTAGGGGCGTAACTACAGTTTAGCTTGAAACCCAGAAATGTGCATTCTCCATTTACCTTCAGAAAAGCCCGTCATCATGCTTCAGAACAAAGAAAAATACAGTGAAGGAACAGGCCCTTCGACACACCAAGTCCGCACTACTTTCTAAACAAAAGACATTTTGCATCGACACGTGTCAAACTATTCCCTGCATATTCAGGTAACTGTCAAGATGCCTCTTAAACGTTGCAATTGAATTTGCTTCTACCTCTTCCGCTGGCCGTACATTCAAGAACCTACCGCCCTCCATGCAAAGAAGTTATCTGTTACATCTCCTTCAAGAATTCTCCCTTTCACCTTCAACCGAGGTACCCAAATGATTGACTATTTTCCCCTGGAAAAAGACTCCGACTGTCCACTTTATCCATGCCTCTCTTAATTTTGTAAAGTTCTATCAGGTACCCCAGTCTCCAAAGTTCAATGCAATCGAACCATTTGCGTCCAGTCCAGTCCGCATAGCTAATACAATCTAAAGCAGACAACTGGTAAAACGTTTTCTGTACCCTATCCAAATCCACCACATCCTTCCGGTCGTGTGCTAAACAGAACTGTACACTGTGTTCCATATATGACCGAACTACAGTTCCAACTAGCTGCAACATGACTTGCCATTCTTATACCTCAGACCCCGACAGATGAAGGCAAGCATGACACCCATCTTTTTGGCCATGTTCTCCTCTTGTGTTGCCACTTTCAGGAAACTGTGGACTTGCAGTCCTGGATTACTCTGTTTGTTAATGTTTCGAAGAAGTCTGCCATTTCGAACTTCCAAAATGTATCATTTGAAATTTGTCCTGAATAAATTCCATCTGACATTTCTCCATCTCAGCCTCCAGCCTATCGATATCATGCTGGTTCATTTCACAATCCTCCACACTACCACAGTTCCCTCAATCTTTATGTCATCGACAAACGTACCAATCAGTCCACCTACATTCTCCTCCAAATGATTGTTAGCTTTCCAGAAATAATAGCGGGGCATGGATCTCCACATCTTTGACATATAGGGGTTTTGTTTCATCTTGCAAGTGATGAATTGACTTAAATCATTCTTGATCATATTTATTTATTTATGTATTCGCTCGCAAGCTTAATTACTGTCTGCTCTGAATAACTCTATCAGTGAAGGAAATGCACACACCTTTTCAGAAAGCCATATCCTTGCTTGCTGAAGAAGTTGGGAAAAGGGAAAATTGTCCCAAATTCATACTTGGCTTGTTAGAACACAATCAGATCTGGGCTTTGCTCTTAACGCCATCTTCCATTGGTAAACATGAGCCCTCACATCACGTCTGGAACATTTGGCATTGAAGCTCCTTCCTCATCCTCAGCTCCACCTTCATGTATGAAATTGCCATCCCCTGCCCCTTCCCTCACCCATGTCCAGTGTATCAGCTGCCACAAACTTATCTGCCTGCTCCAGTGTATGAAACTCTCGTGCTTCCCAGTGAATCTCAGATATTTCCGTCTGCTATATCATTTCAACTTATTTCAACATATCACTGGATGTCGGAACACATGTAATTCTCAAAATCTCTTCAATTAATCACTCTTTTCCCACAGACAGATGTTTAACTATATTTATTCTATTTCCTTTTCCCACAGGTAACTTATTGACGATTGTAGTGCTGACACGAAAACAATGTGGTCTCTCCAATTGTGTCACTCGTTACATGGTGGCCATGGCAGTGGAAGATCTGCTTGTCATGATCTTGGACCTAATATTGAGGCAAATACCGATTGTGTTTGCTGTAGAGTTTTATTTTCTGTGGTCCATTTCCGTCTGTAATATCCATGCTGTCCTGCTTTATGCAGCCACTGACTGTTCTGTTTGGTTCACCGTCACTTTCACATTTGATCGATTTGTGGCTATTTGCTACCAGAGGCTGAAAAGTAAATATTGCACCGAGAAAACAGCAGTGGTGGTTCTGGCAACAGTGACTGTGCTGAGCTGTTTGAAGAATACTTTCTGGTATTTCATGCTGCTGGGTGACTACTTTCAGGAGAATGACCCCTGGTTTTGTAATATTTCTCTTGACGTTGTGTTTTCACCCATCTGGGGAACAATTGTGTTTGTCCACAACATTCTGAATCCATGTGTCCCATTTGTTGTGATCCTGATGCTCAACGTTTTGACTGTCTTTCACATTTTAGTCACCAGCAGAGTCCGCAGGAGACTTCGTGTTCATGGCATTGGGGAAAGTGTCAGAGACCCAGAGCTGGAGAGTCGAATGAAATCTATCATTCTACGTTTTGTTATCTCATCCAATTTTATCGTGCTTTGGTCATTGTCCATGTTTTATTCTATATGGGTTCGGATGTGGTATATGGATTATAACGAATTTTACGTACCTTACGTTGTGATGGAATTGGGTTTCATGCTGCAGGTTCTGAGCTGCTGCACAAATACTTTTATTTATGCAGTGACGCAGACTAGGTTCAGAGGGCAGATGAAGAAGGTGCTAACATTCAATCCAATTATTTAGTCATTTCATTTCTGAGAAAGGTTGACTTTTTGCCGTGTTTTCTCCATTCATTAAAGGGCAGTGGAATCAAGCGAAATGGTTAGAGATCTGCACAAGGTCTCTTGTTCTGGTAACATGTTCCATTTATAAATTTTGATTGAGAATTGTAACACCAACCGCCGAGAGTAAACAACTATCCTGTCAACTCGCATTGTTTTGCTGTTAGTCAGTAAAAATAAAAATTTAATACATCTCCTCTCCTGTCGCCTACAGCTTCCGACACCAGTGTGAATGAGATTAATCAATTATGTTTTGTTATACCAGTGCTTCTGCCCTCTTAATACATTATAAATGTGCTGCAAACTTCGAACAGAATCGAATTTATAACACGTTAGGTCCTGGCCCTCTTAAATTGCAAAGTTCCCTCACTACTAATATTCTGACAATCTGCTGCCTTAGTACGACCCCACTAGTTGTGTGCTGCTATCCCAACGCTTGAAAATCTCACGGGATAACACTCTCATAGTATATTTATCCAGAAGTCCTCACGCTGATTGTAAGGTGCAAACTTATTTTACAAGCTTTGCTTTTCAGCGCTGCACCATTTTGGTCTCTGCAGCACTGCCTCTGTACTGAAAAACTACCAGGTGAGCAATCCAATCCAGGGTGCAGCGGTGAAAATGAAAAACTATCTCCCTCAGTCCAACACCTCAAAGGTAACAGGGCCAGTTCAGTGCTGGCCATCCGATTGTGCCTCAAATCCTCAGATCCAAACGTGCGACAGAGAAGCAAGACCTCACTACAGTTGTTGTGACAGTGCAGTAAAGAGCTTGCAACTAACAGTCGAAACATGCTTTGCTCCATCAGTACTGTCGATCTGACATTTCACTGCTCTGTAATTATTATTGCCATGTCATGCAAGAGTCTTGAACACAACGTTTCGTTGTGGGATGTGAATCGTGTAGTGCAGAGATGAGTGGGGTAAACATTGAAACTTGCCTGGCTTTCTGAAAACGTTCAAAAGTCATTTCAACATAAGCAATGAAAACAGTAATGGGAGTTGTCCGAACAATAGGCAGTTTTAAGGGATATATATTTGTGGTGTTCAACATTTTAAAAGTCAATATCATTGCTTGAAGTGGGTTTCATTTAGTGCTTCTGTATAAGGAAGTGTAAAACTATTGGTGAATTCATGCTGATCGCATTTCTTTGCTGTGACTCAAATTGTGCATCTATTGTGCCTAGAGAGGTTATTGCGTGAAAATTAACGGAAAGTTATTGGAAAGTACACGTTATTAGTTGGCAACTGATGCACATTTCAGGTAGGGGTGCTTTTTTGCGTTTGGCTTTTAGCTGTGTCTGTTGCAATGGAAGATAGGAACCTACATTTGAAGATCTCAAGCATTGTCAGAAGAGCAACTGGAGAGGAAAATGTAGGTTCAACGAGGCAGACTTTCCAAAGTAATAATTACATTCGAGACAACCATGTAATTGACACAGAAATAATCGCTGAAGAACACTGAATTTAAAGGCAACAGGGACCTGCATGTAGGATAAGGTAATGTCGAGTAGAACTGACGTGTTCCGAGCTAAAAGAAAAGGCAGCTGCTTTGACAGGTTTACAGTGGAATAAGAGAAGTCAGATGTAAATCAAAAGCTTTGGCCCAATTAGTACAGTCTGGGTACCAGCTGTTAAAGCACCCGTGGGCACTCATAATTCCTGAACAGGGAGCCGCAAAACTTGAAAGCAGAAAAGTGATGGAAGCAACTGAGCGAAAACATTACAGAAAATGGGATTTACAAGTGTATCCCGTTAAAAGTGGAAGTTAAAGTCACTCACGTAGCAGCCAGTGCTCATTGTGGTAAGAGTCCTCACGAGACAAGGAGCATTTGGAAGGATTTGGAGGAGAAATCCACTTACATTCAGTTGCGTTTATAGTGGTGTGTGTCTGGCCACAGCCAGCCTTTGTGTTAACACGAAATGTGTGCTCCTAAGATATTTATGACATATACTGCTTTTGTAACACTTGATAACCTGCGAACTTGTGCATATTTGTAAAGCGGATGTGGGAGTAAAGGAGTATCGTATCTTCAAAAAAAACATGTTTATTGTTTAAGGAATGTTTTTATTGAAACTAATGCAGGGCCCAGTGAATCTGTTCCTCTACGTTTTCTAAAATAAAGTAAATATGCGATCACTCGAGCGAAGGTTTCATTCTGTAATTTTCACACCCAGTCAGAATGTCAATTAGAATCATAACAGTTTTATCATGTAACAGTTCCGCTGTAAACATCAATAGTTATAAAGAAAGAATATTTGACACAGAACAATGTTGTGTTAGACGTCGTCCTGCCAACAATGAGTATTTCTCATGAAGAGGGATTTATTTGGTTCATTACCGAGATTGGCAACAATCGATTAGTTACCAGAAGAATACACTGATCGTGTGAGACGTGGAGACGGTTCGATTCTCCCTGGGCTTTGCTGGCAAGAATGTAACAGTTGTGTCTGTGCTTTGTGGTTTGTACCCAATATATTCGTTTCCAGGTCAAAACCATCGAGTTTCCAATGAGAATAGTTTGGGGCAACGTGCAGACACAATTTCAGAACCGAGATTAAGTGGTCCTCAGGTTGTACCAGCTCATGGCAACGAGGGAGAGAGATAAAAAAAAGAGAGAGAGAGGGACAGACATCAGCAACAAATTGTAACCATCTCCCGCTCCCCATACCCAGCCACCCCACCCTCCACCCCCACAACATCACCCCTCCCCCCGCCCCCCTCCCCCCGCCCCCGCACCCCACCACATTCGGAATTGTTTCAATGAGATCATATCATAGAATCGGTGCAGTGAAGAAGGAGGCCATTCGGCCCATCAATCCTTCACGAACAACAATCCCGCCCAGGCCCTATAATAGTAACTCTACATATTAACTCTGCAAATCCCCCTGACATTAAGTGTCAATTTACCATACCCGCTCAAACTAGCATGCACATCTTTGGAGTGTGGGAGGAAACTGGAATAACTGAAGGAAACCTGCGCAGACACGGACAGTACATGCAAACTCCACACAATCTGTCACCGAAGGCCGGAATTGACACGGGTCTCTGGCGCTCTGAGTCAGCAGTGCTAACAACTCTATCACCCTGCCGACCATGATCAGCCGTGGTTCGTCCCAATTGCAGTGAGTATAGGACGAATAATTTCTCTATTTTTTCATAAGATAAGCCTGGCATGCCATGAAAGACTCAAGCCAACATTTTCTCAATTGTTTATAAAATACGTTCATAAGGTGACCAAAACTGTATACGTTACTTCAGCTGTGGTGTGACCACAAACTTATCAGATTTGTGACTGGCGACCTTTGCTACCAGGCGAATTATCCCTCATTGCCTTTTCTGTTGATTTGTCAAAGCTGTCGGCTCTTATAATATGAAGTCATGTGACTGGATCAGGTTCGGGATTCTGAGAGTCAGCACACCCGAAGGTAGAAATTCAATACAGTTTGCAGTTGCCAATGACTGGAACCAGAAATAAGTCTGAATGAAATATTTTGATTGGTGCCTGTGCCATTCACCGAAGGCTTAATGCTCTATTGACTCATAGTTCATTTTGCATAACACTGAATTTCCTTCCATGTTTTAACACTGTCGTTTCACTGTATTTTCTTGTTATCACGTTGGTGTTTACAAAATGTTATTGCCGTTTCAACGTTGTTGCATGGGTCATTATTGTAACAAAGAACAAAGAACAAAGAAAATTACAGCACAGGAACAGGCCCTTCGGCCCTCCAAGCCTGCACCGACCATGCTGCCCGACTTAACTAAAAACCCCTTCCCTTCCGGGGATCATATTCCTCTATTCCTATCCTCGTCATGTATTTGTCAAGATGCCCCTTCAACGGCACTACCATACCTGCTTTCACTACCTCAATGAGTTCCAGGCACCCACTACTCTCTGTGTAAAAAATCTGCCCCGTTCATCTCCTTTAAACCTTGCCGCTCACATCTTAAACCTGTGCCCCCTAGCAATTGCCCTCGAGAAAAAGCTTCTGACTATCCACACTGTCCATGCCTCTCAATCTTGTACACTTCTATCAGGTCGCCCCTCAAAACTATATCGTTCCAGTGAGAACAAACCAAGTTTCATCCAAACTCTCCTCATAGCTAATGCCTTCCATACCAGGCAACATCCTGGTAAATCTTTTCTGTACCCTCTCCAAAGCCTCCACATCCTTCTGGTAGTGGGGCGACCAAAATTGAATACTATATTCCAAGTGCGGCCTAAATAAGGTTCTATAAAGCTGCAACTTGACTTGCCAATTTTTAAAGGTAATGCCCCGGCCGATGAAGGCAAGCATGCCGTGTGCCTTCTTGACTACCTTCTCCAACCGCATTGCCACTTTCAGTGACCTGTGTACCTGTACACCCAGATCCGTTTGCCCATGAATATACTGGGGCCCACCGATCCCTATTTGCGACGGAGTTATGCAAACTTTCTATATTTCAACAGTATGCTACTTCTGTATTCTTCCTTCAAAATTGCACACGTTTGCATTGCCCATATTAAACTCGATGTACCAAATGTTTGCTCACTTATTTAACTGCCCATGTACTTTGCAGACACACTAACTCTTCTGGACAAGTTAATTTCCTAATTAATCACTGGCAAATTTAGGTATGATGTATTAGTTGTTGCATCTAATTTTCAATATAGGTTGTAAATAGTTGGGGCCACAGCAGTGATCATTGTTTCACTTCACTAGTTACAACTTTCTCGCCGATGAAAAAAACACATTTCATTGCTGCTTTGATTACAGTGGGTTAACGAATCATCCATGCATGCTAATATATAAACCCGACACCATGTAAGCATACCTTGTGCAGGAATTTGGAGTGGCATCTCATCAAATGCTTTGCTGAATCTAATTATGCCACTGCTATTCATCACACTTTATTCAACTTACCCGTTACTTCCAACTACACTAATGCATTAGTCCAACATGATTTCCATTTTTCATACACATCTTATTATGCCTAGCTAAATTATATTTTTGAAATCATGTTTCGTTCGCATCCTTAAGCATCCGGAGGATTGGAGGATTGCGGATGTTATCCCTTTATTCAAGAAAGGGAGTAGAGATAGCCCCAGTAATTATAGACCAGTGAGTCTAACCTCAGTGGTTGGTAAGTTGATGGAGAAGATCCTGAGAGGCAGGATTTATGAACATTTGGAGAGGTATAATATGATTAAGAACATTCAGCATGGCTTTGTCACAGGCAGATCATGCCTCACGAGGCTGGTTGAATTTTCTGAGGATGTGACTAAACACCTTGAGGAAGGAAGTGCAGTAGATGTATTAGTTATGGACTTCAGCAAGGCATTTGATAAAGTGCCCCTTGCAAGACTTATTGAGAAAGTGAGGGGGCATGGGATCCAAGGGGACATTGCTTTGTGGATCCAGAACTGGCTTGCCCATCAAAGGCAAAGAATAGTCATAGATGGGTCATATTCTGCATGGAGGCCGGTCACCTCAGGTGACCCCAGGGATCTGTTCTGGGACGCTTACTTTTTGTGATTTTGATTAATGACCTGGATGAGGAAGTGGAGGGATTGGTTGGTAAGTTTGCTGATGACACAAAGGTTGGAGGTGCTGTGGATAGTGTGGAGGGATGTCAGAAGTTGCAGCGAGACATTGATAGGATGCAAGACTGGGCGGAGAACTGGCAGATGGAGTTCAACCCAGATCAGTGTGAGGTGGTTCATTTTGGCAGGTCAAATAGGATGGCGGAATATAATATTAATGGGTGGACTCTTGGCAATGTAGAAGATCAGAAGGATCATGGGGTCCGAGTTCATTGGACGCTCAAAGCAACTGTGCAGGTTGAGGCTGTGGTTATGAAGGCGTATGGTGTACTGGCCTTCATCAACCGAGGAATAGAGTTGAGGAGTCGTGAGATAATGTTGCAGCTATATCGGATCCTGGTCAGACCCCACTTGGAGTACTGTGCTCAGTTCTGGTCGCCGCATTACAGAAAGGATGTCGATGCCATAGAAAGGGTGCAGAGGAGATTTACAAGGATGTTGCCTGGGTTGTGCAACATGCCTTATGAGGATAGGTTGAGTGAGCTCTGCCTTTTCTCCTTGGAAAGACGAAGGATGAGGGGTGACCTGATAGAGGTGTATAAGATGTTGAGAGGTATTGATCGAGTGGACAGTCAGAGGCTTTTTCCTAGGGCTGAAATGGTTGCCACAAGAGGACACAGTGTTTAAGGTGCTGGGGAATAGGTACAGAGGAGATGTCAGGGGTACGTTTTTCGCTTAGAGCGTGGTGGGTGCGTGGAATGGGCTACTGCGGATTCGATAGGGTTTTGTAAGATACTTTTAGTAAGATAGAGGGTTATAGGTAAGCCTAGTGATCGCTAAGGTAGGGAAATGTTCAGCACAACTTTGTTGGCTGTAGGGCCTGTATTGTGCTGTAGTTTTTTTTTATCTTCTATGTTCCATGTATTCAATTTGTGCGGATTACTTGAACCTGTGTAATTCTCTGGGCATTCTGGTTCAAGTCGTGAAGCGGAAAATGGTGAAATTTGAAATTCAGTAAGACATCTGGAATCAAAAGTCTAATGCTCATCATGAAATCATTGTTTCAATGATATTTTATTGCATAAAAAAATACATATTTTGAAATAACGTCTTCTCCTCAAAACAACTTGCGTTAATCATCGGACAGGTTTACATGTGACTCCAGGCCCACAACAAGGTATTCGCCGCTTTATTGCGAATGCTCCCTGGATTGCATAGCAAGCCACTCTCAGTAACTTGTCTCGTCATACTGAGATTGTTGAAAGCGAAAGGAATTCGGAAAATGCATTCAACAGACCTTGAACCCAGTACTTTAGAAGGTCGAAAATTAAAGTAATTTTATGTAACAAGGATATTATAGTGTCATTGGGGGAGCAATTGCAGATAGTGATCTTAACTCTGTTAGTTTCAAGATTGTTCTGGAAAACGACGATGATAGGCGTGACATCAATGTTTCAAACTGTGGGCTGGAGGTGATTTTAATACGGTCAGGAGTGATTTGAGCTGAGTGGATTGGAAGCTTAATCATCGATTTTGATCTGTGACAGAACAGTGGGGCGCCTTTAAGCAAAAAATAGAAAATGCAGGGACAACATCTACGATGTGTCCAAACATTCATTGAACAGTGGATATCGAGGGATATGCAGCACTGGATCAAGCGAACAAAAATAGACTTACGGTTAATATTGTGGGTTCAAAACAGCAGAAGCCTGAAGCAGTATAAAATGTGCAGGAGGAAGTTGAAAAGGCAATTAGGGAGCAAAAAGAGGATATCAACGAATGCTATCCCGGCAGGTGAAACATAGCAAAATATTAATTTTGTTTTTCAATTGCATTAAATTTAAAAGGGTAAAGGGGGCAGGGGAAAGAGTAGTGTCCGTTAACGACAACCGTGGTAATTTGTGTGTAGGACCAGAGGACGTGGGTAGGTTTAAAAATTCATGCTTATGTCGGTTTATAACCAGTGAGATCGGCAATATGGGTACAGAAATCAAACAGATGTAGGTATGATTCTATGACTATGGTTATTGAATCTCTGTTCAATAACTAAAACTCTTCAGTCCAGACAACGTCCAGGTCAATCTCCTCTGCATCCTTTGCAATGCTATCATATACCCTCGATAACATGGATTCCGGAAACGCAAACAACTAAAGAGGTTAACATAGACAGAGCAGTTTCTGTGTTTGGCCAAAAAACACATATATTTCACGGGCCAGTGGAAATCTATCTCAGGATGTTGAATGAGGCAACAGATTAAATAAGATGGGCGCTGGCAACAATGTTCAATTCCTCTCTTTCCGCAGCAGAAGGGCTAAAGGATTGGAGGACAATCTATGTGGTACTATTATTCCAGACGGGACGAGGTGATAAAGCAGGAAATTACAGGCCACTCAGTCTTACCTCGGTGGTGGTGAAGTTATTGGAAGCAGATGTGACAAACATAATCAATCTGCATCTGCAGAGCCAGAGTTTAATAAAGAAGAGTCAGAATATGTTTGGTAAGGGGATGTCATGTCTGACCAACTTGATTGACTTTTTCAAAGGCTTGACCAGGTCTATCGATTTGGGCAATTAATTTTACAGAATCTACTTGTTCTTCAGCAAGCATTTTGATTACGTCCCACACGGGGGATGGATAAGGAAGGTAAGAGACGATGGGATCCAAGATCATTTGGGGAAAATGAAGAATTGGCAAAGTGGCAGGAAGATGAATGTGATGGTCAATGTTTTTTGCTGACTTGAAGGCAATGTGGTCCCGCAGGATTCATGCTTGGAGATGTTGCGGTTTGTGGTTCATATCAAAGATGTAGTCTTGAGTGTTGGAGGACACATCGTAAAATGTGGAATTATACGAAAATTGGGTGGTGGTAAATAGTGAGAAAGTGCCCCTTACTGTATAGTGGTGCATAGACCAGTTGCTAAAATTAGTCTTCCGTGGCTAATGAAATTTAATCTGGATGAATTTGAGTGATGCATTTCGGCAGGACAAACAAATGAATGGACTCGTGGATAAGCAGAACTTTCCTGGGAAGCAGCAAGAATCGGAGAGCCGTTGTTGTGCATTTACGGTAGCAACACAGTTGGGTAAAGTCGTTATTGACGCATTAGTTATATTTGCCTTCATTGGTGAGGCAGAATGTTTAAAAACAGGAAGGTCTTCCGGAAATATGTAAAATGTCGGCAGGCAACAGCTAGAGCATTGTGTGCATTTCCGCAATCCACTTCATTGGAAGTATGTGATAGCATTGTAAAGGGTGGAGAAGAGATTTACCAGGATGTTGCCTGGGCTGGAATGTTTAATTATGAACAGAGATTGAATATCCTAGAGGCACGCAGTGCAGAAAGGGTCCTTCATTCCATCAAGTTTGCACCAACAATAACTACCGACAATCACATTTTCCTGCATTCGTCCGATTACTTGAATGTTGTGATAATTCACGTGTTCATCCAATTTTTTTAAATGTTGTAATGTTTCCAGCCACGAGCACCTTTACCAGGCGGTGCATTCCAGAGTCCCATCACCCTCTGAGAGAAAATGTTTTTTTTTAAACTCCCTTCTTAATCTCCTGCCTCTTACAGTAAAACTATGGCTCCTCGTAATTGACTCCTCAAACAAGGGGAACAAGTGTTCCTTGCTCACCCTGTCCAATACCCTCTTGATCTTACACAGCTCACACATATCTGCCCTGGAATTCTCTGCTCGAAATAAACAACGCCGTCATCTCCAAATCCTAAATAAACAATCCAAGCCTATCCAGTCGCTCCTTTTAGCTCAAATGCTCCACCACAGGTAGCATCCTGGTTAATCTCCTCTGCATACCCTCCACTGCCATCACATCTTACCTATGGTGAGGTGGCCAGAACTGCATAGAGTACTCCAGCTGTGGCCTCACCAACGGTCTCTACAACTGCAACATTACCCCCTTCTTCCTATGTTCTATAACACGACCGATGAAAGCAAGTGTTCCATCTGCCTGCTTAACTATGCTATTTACCTGCCCTGCCGCCTTCAGGACTCTGTGATTTAGTACCCCAAGTTCACGCTGTTACTCTGAGCTACCCAGTGTTCTGCCATTCACTAAATACTCCCTCATCGTGTTTCTTCTTTCAAAGTGCATGAACACCCATATAGAACAAAGAACAATACAGCACAGGAACAGGCCCTTCGGCCCTCCAAGCCCGCGCCGCTCCCTGGTCCAAACTAGACCATTCTTTTGTATCCCTCCATTCCCACTCCGTTCATATGGCTATCTAGATAAGTATTAAACGGTATAGATAACGGTTAAATACTTTCTGATATTGCCCTGCTTATCTGACCCACCCATGTATATCTTCCTGTAACCTACGACCATCTTATTCACTGTTAACTACCCTACAAATTTTGGAGTCGTCTGCAAACTTGCATTAAGTTCCCCAACACTTTCGTCTATATCATTTATGTGCATAACAAATAATATTGATCCCAGTATTTACCCTTGTGGTACACTACTGGATACTGGTTTCCATTCAATCGGACAGCCTTTCATCAGCTCCATTTGCGTCCTATTACTAAGCCAGTTGCTGGTCCATCTCGCCACGTTTCCCTGAATGGAGTGTCCTTTCTCCTTCTCAGTCAATCTCCTTGTGGCTCACTTTCAAAGACTTTGCTAAAATTCATGTAAACTACATGAACTGAACTCCACTCATCCACACACCTGATCACATTTTCGAAAGATTCTAACAAATTTGTTACGTATGACCTCTCTCTGGCAAATACATGCCGTCTATCTGAAAAACAAGCCTTCCAAGTGGACATTAACTCATTTCTTCGGAATTTTCTCCTATCGTTCCCTGCCACTCCAGGTCGATGTTGATTCAGTAGTTGTGAGTGATGGAAAGGACGGTGAGGGAATAATTAGATAGCTGTGTAAAACAGCTGGAAGAGGCACAATGGGACGAATGGTCTCTATCTCTGCTTTACCAATTTTTATTTTCAATTCCAAAAGGGATTATTGCAAACATTTATCAGCTCTGTCATCATTCAGATCTGTCCATCCAATTGTGAATAAAATATGCTTTGTAAGCACAGTTAAACATAAGACCTAGTATTCTGGAGCAGATCTGTTAATCAAACATACTGAACATCCCATAATGCTTTAATGTCGAATGTAGGCATTTTAAAGAGTAGTACCTGCTGCAATGTGGGACTTTCTCATTGTATTTCAATGCCAATATTCGTGCCTAACTCCTCCTGGAATACTAGGAAGTTTTGAAATGTTCCAAATGCCTTTACACCGTACGTGCTTGGTCTTACACTCTTTTTATTTACCTCATCGTTCCCACCTGCATTATGCCCTCCATAATATCATATGCTAATTATGTACAGCATGTTCAAATAATTTCATATGCTCCCTATCTATGTAACGTTCCATGTCCTGAAAATACTTCCACATATCCGCATTCCACACAATCACATCTACATATTAACTCATCAGCCATTGGCTGCCCTCCCTGCTGATGCATGAAACTCGCTCTGAAATAACCTCACAACCTCTGAGAACCTTTCCACTTCTCTCTCTCTCGCTTTAACCTCTTTGAGCGAGCATGCGTTAACATCCCCTAAAATTGTCTGATAGATAAGTGTCATTCACCAGTGGAGATCCCTGGGATGTTTCCTCCCATCCTTATGTGGGCCCGGGAAGTGCATCAACAGTCGTTAACTGAAACGAGGGGGAAAGGGCAAAGTGGTGTGCTTCATAACCGCGTGACGAATAGACTTCCCCGTCTCTACAACACCACTGCATGAGTCTGTCGTTCCAGGTATGAAGGAATGGGCAGGTGGTCCTTTTGGCGGGAGAACCATCCGATATTGTGCTGCTGTGTGCCAGCATGCCAACCACCAGCATTCACTTCCAATGGGTACGAGGAGAGTCCTGGTAAAACCATTCAATTATTCTGTCACTTCACCAGTTTCTGGTCTCAACCAGTTTCTTGTTCTGCCATGGACACTAAATTAAAATTCCAATAATGTGCATCACAATTAGGATCAACAGTAGAACCAGCAGTTTAGCATCCGTGTTCACCTTATTCTGTAACCCACGCCACAGGATTCACCGACTGAATCTACTGATATTTTACACGATATTTTACACGCATCAGTGGACAGTCTGTCCATTGTACACACAGACGGGCAGTGAGCTGTTGGATACTATCTTCAGATGATCTCATTGCCAGACAATTCCACCGTGTTCAGAATGATCAGCTTGGGCGTTAATCGGTTTCTTCTATGTTCAGTGATCAAAAAATACATTTTGCATATTGATGAGCTGCTTGAAATGACCGATTCTTGCTGCAAATCAGATGGTCAATATATGTTTTTTTTTGTAGACACATGACATACAACACGGCGCAAAACGTTTATCTAGCTCCAGTATACATGGGTGGATTTTAATCTCCAGCTAATGTCCACCACTCAATTAAAGACTCAATGAATATAGATTTGTTGCTGCACAGAAAGTCAGATTGCCCATTCAATCCATGCATGAATGCCAAGGGAATGCTGATTTGTGTGGGTCCGCGTTTTGGCGGGGCAGGAGCACAGTGAAGATATGCGCTGCTTATGTCTCGAAGGCTGTATCTCTGGTTGTGCTCAGTCACACCAAATAACGATGATGGTATCATCCGTGGAAGGGAGTTGCATAACAGCTTTCAAAGGACACGATTGCATGAACTCCACGCAACCCCAGGAAGTGGCACACTGAACATTTCAGAAGTGCCCGATATAAAGGTGCCTGGGTTTTTGTTGTTACGAAATTCAGGCCATGGAATAAAACCAAAAGAATATGGACAATGGTGGGAATGTAACTCTTGGTTTGGAATGGAGGCCCATTTTAGTCACTACTGTGGTTAGGCAAGCAATGATGACGTCTTTACCCGTTAACACAAACAAGGAGCGACATAGATCACTAATTGACTCAATGCCTTTGACTCGGTCCCACACAAGAGGTGCATAAAGAACCCACATGGAATTCCGGTAATTTGATAAAGTTGATTTGAAAATGGCTTCGTTGTGGGAGACAGAGCGTAATGGCAGATAGCAACAACAACATATCCACGATTTTCCTGAACACCAGTGCCCCACAAGGATTGGTCCTCCGCCCCTTACTGCATTTCTTATACGCCTATGACTGTGTCGCCAAATTTCCCTCCAACTCCATTTTAAAGTTCGTTCATAGCAACACCATAGTGGGTCGGATCTCAAACAGTGATGAGACAGAATACAGGAAAGAGACAAAAAATCTAATGAACGAGTGTGAGGACAAACATTTCTCCCTCAATGTCAGTAAAACATCTAGTGGTCGAGGACATACCCCTGTCTGCATTAACGGGTTAAAATGGAAATGACCGAGTGCTTCACGTTTCTCGGTGTCCAGATCAACAACAAACTGTCCTGGACCCTCCAAGCCGACGCTATAGTTAAGAAAGGTCTTCATCATGTAAACGAAACTCCCACCCATTGTCTTTGCCTGCACTTTCCAATGCCTCAGAAATAAATGGCCAGCATAATAATGGACACCATGCTCGCTTCCACCATCTTCCATCGTGATAAAAATACAAAGGTCTGAGTTCACGTTCCACCGACTCAAGAACAGCTTCTTCCCTGTTGCCATCAGACTGTTGAATGGGCCTACCTTATATTTCTCTACACCCTCTCTATGACTGTAACATTGCAATCTGCACCACTCGATGCATAGTATGTTTTGATTGTATAGCACTTATGAAAAAATATGTTTCACCTTACACCAATACATGTGACAATAATAAATCAAGTCAAATCAAAAGGCTGATTCAATGACTCGAAGCCAGTGTCCAGTAGCGGGCCACAAGGTTCTAAGATGCGGCCCCTATTAATATAATAATAATGATAATATTAACGACATTGATGACTATGTGGCGGGGAAGCCAGGGGCGTGCACGATTAGTAAGTTTGAGGATGACACAAAGATTGCCGAGTGGTTAACAGTGAGACTGAGTATCTTGGGTGACATAGAGATATATATGAGCTGGTCAAATTGGCAGATAAGTGTCTGATCGAACTTAACCCTGAAAAGTCTGGTGATAAAATTTGGAAGGAAGAATCTGACAAAGGGATATTCAATCAACGGCATGACACTAGGCAGTTTAGTGGAACAAGCGCTTTGGCGTGTTTGTCCATATATCTCAGCAGACATAAGGGAATATTAGTGGAGTAATGGAAATGTGATATGGGACATTTGCCTTTATCAAACGATGCATCGATTACAAAAGCAGCGAAGTTATGTCGGCATTGTACAGATCATTCGTGAGGCTACAGCCAGATTACTGTGTGCAGTTCTGATCACGAAATTATAGGAAGGATTTGATTGCACTGCAGCTGTTGCAGAAGGAATTCACCAGGATCCTGCCTGGGATGGAGCAATAAGTTATGAACAGAGGTTGGATGTGATATGTTTGTTTTCCTTGGAGCAGAGGGAACTGAGGGGCAACCTAATCGAGCTGTGCAAGATTATGAGGGGCATGAGCGGAGTGAATAACGATAAATTTTTCTCCTTAAATGAAGGGTCAGTCACGAGGGGACGCAAGTTCAAGCTGAGGGACAGGAGGTTTAGAGGGATGAGCGGGATTTTTTTTTTACCCAGTAAGTGGTCACTGTTTGGAATGTATTGCCTGGGAGGGTGGTAGAGGCGAGTTGCCTCACAACTTTTAACACATATCCGGATGAGCATTTGGCAGGGTGTAACGTTCAAGGCTATGGGCCAAATGCTGGTAAATAACGTTTTCTTTTAAAGTTTATTTGTTAATCACAAGGAAGGCTTGGACTAATACTGCAATGAAGATACTGTGAAATTCCAGTCGTCACCACGCTCTGGCGCGTATCAGGGTAAATGCACCTCCCCAGCACGTCCTTCAGATTGTGGGTGGAAACCGGAACACCAGGAGGAAACCCACGCAGAGACGGGGAGAACATGCCAACTGCACACAGAGAGTGAGCCAAGCCATAGCTGAGCGGTCAGTTGTTCCACGCGTTTCGGTGCAGACAAGATGGGCCACCGGACGTCTTCTGCAGCATATGATGCTTTGATTCTATGCATCACATTTTTCATTAGAATTTTGTGTTGCAATTTTAACAGGCAGAAAGCGGATGTAAAAACTCTCATAGATGTAATTACTTGTAACAACTGCGTGTCATACTCAAAGAAAGATAACTTGTGGCCAATGCCCGAGGGCGATCCATCACCATCCCCGTGTATCTGTACTCCCGCTGGCAGGGAGAAACGCAAGCTAGGAGATAGTAGTGTTGCGCTCTGACAAGAGGGACCTGTTCGACCAGTCCCCAATATAATGCCTCATGGCATGATGGCCGAGACAGAAGAGGAAATCCTCTGTGGATTTAGGCCTACCACCCACTTTCTACTTATCAATCTGTAGCGCCACCTTCCCACCCCATGTAAACGTCTAATCGACTGACCTGCAGTGCAAACAGAATACTCTCTGGCTGCGTGATTTTAACTATGACCATCAGTAATGTTGCAGTGGGAGCACTATTTGCCGAGCTCGTCGGGAAGCAAAGGCCATGCCAAGCCGAATTGGACCGTGATAGCTGGAGAGAAAGCCAAAAAATATGTAACAACTTGCTATTCATCCTCACCAGTCGACAAATGTCCTTTTCATCGACATGTTATACTATTTGCCATAATCATTGAATCGCAGAGATTTACAACACAATAAGAGGTCCTTGGACTATCATGCTAGCGTCAACCATTCCACAACAAACTATTGGAATCCTGTTTTGCAGCACTTTGTCTGTAGTCTTGTGTGCTGTGATGTTTTAATTACGCATTGTTGTCGGAAATTCTTGTGTGTGGCCTGATTAAGTTAAAGACTAAATTTTATCATTAACATTTTACTTTCACAAAGGCAATAAAAAAATCGTCAATTCAATGAAATTCTTCAATCAGAAAGCTTCATTAAAACATTGAAATGTTTAAATAAAGCAGCATTGCAACTTACTATTAAGAAAATAAATGCAAATATACAATTTGGACAAGATAAATCTCATTTTGGCTAAAATGAAAGATATATGGTTCCAGCTACACAGCTATTGCACTATCAGGCTTTCTCAAAAGATCTCAGGTGTAATCACAAAAAGGAGAGTGGTTATATATTTTCTTATCAGATTATTCAGCCCAGCACGTAATTAAAAACAATTTCATTCATTCACTATTTTGTCAATCTAACAATGACTTGCCCTTCAATCAATTATAGTTTGACACCTTCAAATATTGATCTGTCATTCGCCGGTCCGTTTTACAGAAGGTCTCTCTCAAAAATGGTTTCTTATGATTCAGCATTTCTGTAACCAGTTTAAACAAGCCCTATTACCAATTGAAGTCACCTTTATCGTTCGGCATTATACCCCGGCCTTGTTATGCATGGGTAATTAACTCTGTTGCATCATTTGTGCCTGACTTGTGCTTGTATCATTCAATGATGCATCTTTCATTTTACTGGCATGTTACAAATTAAGTTCTTAGATACAATATTAATGTGTTATTTAAATATTTTGTATTATTCTCAAACCACATATTAAAACATTAACTGCTAATTATCCTCAAGTTGGATATTTAGAATTAATAAGAATTCTCAACTGCAATTTCTTCTATAATGTTGTTAGCAATTTTCCTAGTAATTACTAGCCTCCTTACGTGTGATATTGACCTGCTGCCTGGCTTTCGTCCCAGAATATTTCATACTTTATATTTCAGTTTCTTAATCGAAAAGTCCAGTGTGTTTCTTAGCCTGTTCACTAATTTGCTACATCTTTCATTTAAGTTCGTATTTGTCTTGCACATTGGCCTTCAATAAATATTCAACCTTATTATTTTTTTCATTTGTGGAAATATTTTTTAAAAATCTTATAACGTCTTAAAATGTTAATATAATTTCGTAACTTAGATGAAATAGCTGTTTATATAATGTTAAATTGATTCCTCTAATTTATTCCTAATCTACCTAATCCCTTCTACTGTTAAATCCAATCTACAGGAACAAAGAATATTTGGCTTGATGCTCTTTTACTTAAACACTGAAAGCTCTGTCACCTGCATAAAGTGGACATTCCTGCCTCTGAACAGGGTAAGAGGTAGAGCCGCAAAATTATGACATGGACGGCACTTACACGATTCTGAACTTTTCGATTGACCAATTGGCATGCAGAAGTTTAAAATCCATCACACAAATTGGATAAGGAACTCGCCATTCTTCCCTTCCCCTCAGCCATCGCATCACCACCTTCCCATTGGCGACGAAACTATCCATCATCCAACTTGCGGCAGGCACAGCCTGACCAGGAGCACAAATTACAACAGGTGCCATATATTATCATTGACTCAATAACCTACCCATCACCCTGCAACCTAACCAAATCTGAAAGGATCGATCTATTCCCAGCATCACGCTTTCCCATTCCAAGGGCGACCTGTCAATCAGGCAATGTGCAAGCAAATAGTAGAGGCGGAACTGATCTCCTCCACCACCAAATACAACTTTCCCCTCCAACGATTCGGTTTCCCTGTCGCATAGTGACACATCATCGCACTGACTGGAAGCAGAATATGCTGCTTTCTGACAACGAGATTGAATTGGGCAGCCGACCTTCCAGTCATTACACTCCTAGCCCCGACTGAACACTGAGCTCCTTCAACACATGACAGCTGGCCATTGCCATTGGTGAACTCACATATCCGTATTCTGCTCACTTGCATCAATTAAATATTTGAGTTCCCACATGTCCCAAATGGTGACATTCCCATCTCATTTGAGAGTTCAACCTGTCTCTCACAAGGGCAGGGTAGCGAGAGCTACTCCACGCCCCCCCCTCCCCGAATCCTTATTCCCTCCCACTGGCTGCTCCATTTTCCCATATTCCTGGACATTCTCCCTCTACCGGTATCTCTCCTTTCTAATGACCTTCGACATGGTCACATTTCTGCCTCGTGTCATCCATTGGACGACCGCTAAGTCTCAGTCAGAATACGTTATTATAAACATCTCCAAGTGTACCCCCACCGCAAGACGTCGCCGCATTTTTGGAAAAAATGTACTTATAATGGTTTTGTCTTACTCTTCGACGATTACAACTCGATTGTCCATCTTTTGGAGACGTTGAGCTGAACAAAATCTAACTGTTCTGTTCTCTCTTTAAAGTTCATATGCGCTGCAGAATCTTCAGTATTTTTTTATGTTGCTGCTTATTGTGTTTTTTCCAATGAGGCTGCTCTCCTCACCGTGACTCCACTTGGCAAATGGAAAGCCAGGCGAGAAGTACAACAGTTGGGTCAGGTGTCAGAGAAGAGATGGTGTCGTGGGCTGTCCCACGCATGCACAGTCCCCACCTCCTTGCAGCCGGCGCAGAAGCAATCCCAGCTCACTGCATCCCGCTCAGCTGAAGGTTTTCAGGAATTGGTGTTGCAGTGTCATCATAGAGAGGCGTTTGAAAGGGTTAATAATCAGATAAGTGTGAAACTCACGTCCGCTTCTATGAGAGAAACTATTGGTCTTCATAAAAATCAGCAACCTATATGTGTTAAGGCCATTAGTCTCAAATAAGTAATTAAAGGAGAAATATGGCCATGGGAAAAGGGACTGATATCCAGAAACGCATACACAAGCTGGGACATAAATGCTAACTTTTAACAAGAATGATTTGGTCCGCCAACTTGGCTTTTCAGGCCGATTGGTTGTTATAATTGAGCAAATTCGTGATGGCAGTGATTGGAATTTAAAGTTCGTATGTTCTGCATGATATAACCTTCATCTGTAGCTGTCAGTGGATAGAGATAGAGATAGCTTCTTAACTTTGATTGGTATATGTTAATTATTTATCATCAAGTCTCAAACTATATCTGCTTGTGTATACCTCAATTCTGTCCTCTGGCTGACCTCGATAACTTTCTCTGTGACTTTGTCTGGCTACTTGAAGAGAACAAAGTAGTAAATACGCTAACAGGCGGAACATCAAAGAAAACCCCGTAACAGCTTTAAAGCGGCATGGAAATGACAATTGGACCGAACCTGATACATAAAATTTATTGTTGATCATTATAGAAATGAAACACCTCATTATAACACGTGGATATAAGCAATAATAAAGACAAGCTGATATATAAAATGATGCATATATTGCATAACCGTGGGCACATACATTTGCGGAATATTAAAACCTGCTACACAATAGAGATTTCAAAAAGTCACCGATTATAAATTTGAAATCTGCTGCATTCTGCATTGTGTATTGAATTTCATGGAGTACACGTTTTAGTTTGACTTCCTGTATTTTAATGGTTTCATTTGTTTGTGTAACATTCATGCAATGAATACGTGGTCTATCAAATGGTGTACTGTTCCCTTCGATATTTTTGGGAATTGTGTTTTTTTTTTCTATAAGTCCATCTCTCGCTGATGCCAATGCATTTGTGTCTCTCTTGCTTACAACAAGAAATGGAGGGATGGGAGTTATTCACTTTGATGGAAAAGAATATACAACAGAAGATAGCTTTTTTTTTACTGCTGAGAAATAAATAACATTCTGGGAGTGTTTCTTGTACATGAAATATGCTGTTGTTGTGGGACTGAATTTGTTTTACCACGCCCATGTTAGGACTTAGTTCATGTATCCTCAGGCATATTGCTTAAATGTATCATTTCTGTAAATTAAAAACAAGCGTGTGATGGAGATATATTGGCTAAATTTCTCTACACTTTATGAAATGTCAAGCAGTGATGGAAAGGGGCGGAATAAGAACAAGTAAAGAGCTCTGTCTAAATGTCACCGAGAAGAGGTCTTAAGAGTCTGAGGGGGGTGATTCATGTTTTTAACCAGTAACTCAAGTGATCATGTCAAATTAGTTGTCTGTGAAATGGGACAAACATATAACAATATTGTTAAGTGGTCATTGTTGATGAATAAATGAAAGAACGTTGCAACTCTGGATGAACAGACTGATAATGGCAGTGATCGAAACTAGACTACAAACCGTTGTAAGTTAATGGATGACCAATCTGATGGACCCAAACAGAATGTCACTCAAGATGGCAAAGAATCATCGCAGACCAGATTTATAATTTAAAATTGGATAAAGTACTAAACGCGTCAATTCACAAAAAGTGCAGAAGACAAGAGAAGCTGCAATATTTAAAAAATCGTCCTTTCTTCTCGAGGTCAAACAACTGGTGTTGCATTGTAAACCTGACAGCTGACAACTGTCCTTTACGAAGAATCATGATTTCGTGTTTTGTGGAAAACAAAGTTAAGCCTTTGAAGATTGTAAAAACAACACATTAGCAGCATGTTTCTTTAACTGGTCTGACCAGCAATTTCCTTTATGATTGACTTGCACAAGTGAGTCGGTAATTGTATTTGATGGAGGCCAAATAATGAAATTCAAGACAATCCCAGGTCTCAGTATCGGTATCCGAAACACGACTTTGCTGATATGGAAACAGACAGCTTTCAAGGCACTTTCACAGAAGGAAGATCTTACCGTCGACGCAAATTCCTGCAGGTGTAACCTTTTCTTGGTTGTGTGTGTCAGGCTTGCGGTGGCAGGTACATATTGTAGTGAGGGAGTTGTGTCCGAGTTAATTACAAACTATGGAGACAAAAACAGTTTAATGGAGGGCTCAGTGTAAAGGATTATTCTGTCGAGAATTCAAGAGAAATATTTTATATTCTGAGTGTGGGGAAAGAGTGTATCTCATTACAACAGGCAGTGTTTGAAGCCAAGATTATGGATTCAATTAAAGGAGTTCTGGAATAACATATCAGTTGATTCCATGTCATTGCGCCTTCCATTCACCATGAATTTGGACTGACACTGAAAGTCCCGGCTTGTCAATCACATGGTATATTTTTTTCTTTTTCCCAGCAAAAATGACAAATGACGTTTTATTTTCATTTTTGAAAAACGACCCCAGTTGCAGCAATGTTGCTGGAAATGCTCACTAACATGGTGCCCACGCCATCACTTGGATTCTACTTTAATGTGTGTTGGGATCAGCAATGCTGCTGCAAACGTCAATGATACATGACAGGAGGAATATGTATCTCGCTTCAAGGCTCACTTTAATCCAGCTGGAGAAAAATGCAACTGGGTTACATGAAAATAAAAGAGGCCAATGTGTGAAGAGAGGTTGACATGTGACTTGTATCAGTGAGAAAGTCATGGGTTGACACAGATGAGGAAAAATGAGGTACGGAAAAGGAACAGACAAGGAAATTGACATGTATATATCTACATATGTTATATATATGCCAAAGACCGACTCTGCAGGATAGATTAAATGGAAAGATTTGTATCTCCATCGCATAATGACTGGAGAAAAGTAGACAGACGCAATCACAGCTAACACCACCGCCACAGTCAGCTGAATAGTGGTCTACTGAAAAAAAGGCTTTGCCTTCGCTGAAATTGAAGAAGTTTTTCCTAAACCTGACCGCATACGCTGTGCAGAGTAGTTACCTGCTGGATTCAGCACGTTGTGTTATTTATTATTAGACGTTGTTTGGGGGTAAAAGGGATGCTCGGAATCTCAAATATATTTAGTTGAGAATCAAGAGTGAATTCTATGTAAAGCTGTGTGCGTTAAAACATTAATATACTTTATGTCGTAGTTCATTAACATCTTTCTAGTTGTGTGTTTTTTAACACCAACAATTTTTTAAAAATAAATTATTCAAACAACAACTGGAATGCTTCCTCTCTGGTTCATATATCTTTGATGTGGAGATGCTGGCGTTGGACTGGGGTGGGGACAGTAAGAAGTCTCACAACACGAGGTTAAAGTCCAACAGGTTTATTTGGTAGCAAATTCCATAAGCTTTCGGAGCACAGCTCCTTAGTCAGATGGAGTGGATATCTGTTCTCCAACAGTGCACAGACACAGAAATCAAGTTACAGAATGCGAATTAGAATGCAAATCTCGACAGCCAGCCAGGTCATATATCTTTCACAGAGTAGATAAATTTGAACATCTACGCCAAAAGGAAACGATGTTTGAAGTTACACATCTGGGTTTTGGGATAATCTCACATTCAACATCAGTGGGGTTCTGAACATTTTTGCCTCCAGATTTACTTCAATTGTGTCGAAGCCGTGATCACTGACCCCTGATGCGCTACTCCATGACTCACATGAATAAAACTCGCTGAATCCATCTCTTACATTCCTCACTCAGGTCACTGTGTCTTGAAAAGGAGCTGGGATTGGAGGATGCAATATATCACATTTATATCCTGTAGCTCCACCAGAGACATGCATGGAGAATCATAATCAAGCAGCACTTTTTTTCAGACTCCCCAATAAAATCTGTAAGGATGTTTTGTATTATTGGTCGGACGGTATTACCTGAACTAGGAACACAGGGGTGGCAGTCAGGATGTGGTGCTGCAGACAATCCAGAACGCCCACTTGGAACAAGCTAAACACGAACGGGGAATCATCTAGACGTAGCACACTTCTGGCCCTTCTTGAATTGACAAATTAACCAGGGCCGATGTACAATGGTAGCGAGTATAAATTCTAGCTACAAATTCCAATACATTCTCTGTTGCACAAACTATTCAAAGAGCTGGTCGAGTTCTGAAAGAGATAAGCGAAGGCACGGTGGGAGAGTGCATAGCATTGATGGCTCACAACGCAAGGGACCCTGGCCCGATTCCGCCTTTGTGTGTCTGCCTGTCTGGCGTGTGCAGGTCCTCCCCGTGTCTGAGGGAGTCTCTTGGAGCTCTGCTGACGTCCCGCCCTTCAATTCTTAGGTGGATAGTTAATTTGGTAAATGCGAGGAGTGGGCAGAAGGTTTAAAATAAATCCTGTTCAGAAACAAATTGTTGCCAGTTTTCCCAATTTGCTATGATCTCATCAGCCAGTGACGTCTTGTTAAGCTGTAGCCGCCGTGTGAATGCTGGAACTACAGCAGGCAATATGTGGCCAGCAATATCCCAGAAATATAATCGAGCCAATGATAATTGAAAGAAGACTCGAGAGAGAAGAGCAAGATAGAAAAATAATTGCATAGGTAAACATTGAGATATTTGTGTCCATGTTTCAGAACAATGTCCCTTGCCTCAGCTACTCTTCCATTTGCAAATAGTCATTCAACTGTTCAAACGCTTCACTGACATCACCCCACCTGCCCTGGCTCTATCTCCGCTACTTCATACAAACAATATATCAATCCTGATCATATAAACTTATCTCATTCTGGCCTTCTGAACATTCGACAATTTCCATTGCTGCACTGTCTTCAGTTAACAGGTTCTAAGCTCCGAAATCCCCTCCCTTAACGTCGATGCATTTATACCCTCATGCAAGACGACCTAAAATCCAGCTTTCTGCTCCGCTGCTCTAATACCAGACGGCCAATTACAGATTGCCGCCAAATACACGACCAATTCCCGATTTAGATGAATTAATTTTCAACAACTTCTATGTTGGGATTTGAAATTATTGAAACAGAGATCAGCCAGGGATTCGATGGCATCAAGCCCATCTGATCAACACCAGAGCATCATTTCCCTGAATGACCAAGCTGAATGAAGCAGTTATGTTAAAGCAGACTTTAAACCTTATGGCTCGAACATGCTGCCGTATTTTTCTGTTTTGGATGAGCATCATGCGAGATACCTTCTACTGATGTCAACACAAGTCCGGAGCACAATGGACAGTAGACAATTCTGGCAAAACCGTTAGCAACAGAAATTCTGAAATAAATGTTAAATAATTGAAAAGGACATGTTCACATGTGGTTACAAACAAGTTAATAATGATAAAAATATCTAATTATAAATGTGCACAATAATGGCGTGAGCTGATGTTGGGATACTAGTGCTGACAAAATGAAGGAGTTTAACCACACATGTTGGATTCTCCTAATATGATCAAATTGCTTTCACAAAAGGATGAGAGGACCTTCTCACTTCTCAGTGTCCTGATCTCTGGTTTCAATAAGTGCAATCTATTTCCCGTCGTTAAGTATGTCGTGTTATATTTTTCAACAAAGCGTTATCTTTTAACTGGATATTTGAGTATCCATCATTTTTTAAGCCCTTGCTGAAGTAATTTATTTGGTTTCATTGCGCTAATTGGAGACATATAATTGTACAATTATGTATTAATTTGAGGTATGATGTAAGTCCCAGAGATGACTTGTGGCATGTGCTGAGAGAACGAACATGAATAAGTAACATATTTCGTCTGGTATTCACCAATGTTCAGGTCGCAGCGAATGTGTCACTGAAAAGGTTGATGGGAGCGACTACTGCAGAGTTCTGGTGAAGATAAATTCATTTTGTCACCCACATGCACTTTGTTGCATGTTGTGTAGCAGACCACTGTGTTCGTACCATTGTGTTGGAACAATTTGGTTTGAAGTGTAACATCACAAACGGTTGCAAATTGATCAGCAAGGTGGCTGAATTTAGCAGGAGCAGAATTGCATTCAAGCCCATTCTGGAAACTCCTAGCCACAACATGAGGCAAATGCAAAGTATAAAAACAGAAAATATGAAAATATCGTTCAAAGGCCAGACAGTCTGGCCATAGGGAAAACTGAGATGCCAAATTTGAGCTTCAAGAAATAAGCACATGCATGTCAAATAACATGCGAGGGACTGAACTGTCTGGTTCCACAACAAAAACCTCATAGCAAAGCTTCCAGTATGGCCACGGCTTGCGGTAATGTGCAATAAAAAAAAACATGAGCCAGAGACGGAGCCGTGATAAATATCTCCAGTGTGAATGATGAGAAGAATATGACGTCATTCCAATTAGAGAGGACGACATATGCAACATCTTCAGCTAGAGGTTTCAAGTTGATAATCCATCCTGAGGCCCCCTGATATATTGATGCCAATATTAAGCTCACTTGATTCCCTCCAGTTGAAAACTCTGGACATAGCAACTCTGCAGTTGCACAGATGAACTAAACCACATGATCAGACAAACAATGAACCATTGAGGGAGGTAGATTGCTCACAACTTGACAAATGTTTTGTTTGTTGCATTACTTTTCAAAGACTTTTGACTTTTTAGATAATAATTTATTCGAGTTGCAGGGGATAACAGGCTGAATATCAACTTTTAATTCTGAACTACAACTTGAGTTGAACAGGATGGCGACTGGTGCCAGGTCAGTTCCGCTTCAGGTGTAAATATTTAACAAACAGCATTAACTGAAGCAATCAGGGTGCTCGGAGAAGGCAGGGTGACGCAGGCACGAAGAGATATCATGAAAAAATGGAAAGGAGAGGGCAAAGATCGATCAGCAAAGAACATGTCTGTAAGAAGATTGGCTCAGATGCAATGAGGAAAATGTGTCTTTACACAGTGAATGAGTAGAATACGGAATGAACTGCCTGAGAGTGTGTTGTCGGCTGATTCACTTCTGCCTTTTCAACCAGATATTGCTATTTATTTGAAGACAGAGAATAAGTGGGGTTGCATTGAAAAGGCAGCTGTCACACTCAGTGAGTTACACTGGCTGGGAGAAAGCACTGATACGAGGTGAAAATTTACCTCAGGATCCACTGTAATTGTTATGTTTCTATGATAAGGCGAAGAACCTAAGAGAGAGAGATGGGGGAAGTGTGTATGTAAGATAGAGAGAGAGAGAGAGAGAGAGAGACGGAGATGGATTGAGATCTTGGGAAGAGAAGAAAGAAAACAGCGAGGGAGAGATGGAAGGAGACAGCAACAAAGGGAGCCTGAGAAAGAGAGAGGGAGGGCAGGGATATTGGTATACATGATGTAAGTAGAATTAAATCGATAAGCAGACAAAGTATCCTTATACAGATAGATGTAGATGCAGGAAGAAAGATAAGGTAAAAATATGAACGTTAATGCAAAGATGAATGGCAGCGGCGAATTGATCAAGTAAACACACAACAACTATTTCTCAAAGACTTTACGCATCCTCTGAATGTTTAAATTAATTTCAATTAAATAATGTTGAAGGGCTGGAATTCTGGAATGTCGGGTACATGAAAGCCCATTTTCTTACAGCAGCTCTAACCGATAACAATGTTACACCGAAAGGACAACCTGTTATAGGAACATTGGTGAATCAGGGACATGCCTGGGCCAGGGTCATCAGGATAATTTTCATTTCCTTCTTCAATCTTGCGGCCGCAGGATCCTCATTGTGGCTGGGACATCTCATAACCGCTCGAAACACATTAAAGATAATAATCGAAAGTTTAGATGAGAGATCAGAAGAAATTATTTTCTGACCAGTTCAGGTGATAATGGATTTGCCACCAGAATGTGTGGTCGAGTCAGATTCAATAGTGATTTGCAAAAGTGAATCTTGTTAAATGATTGAAATTTTAAAAAAAACACTTTAATAGGTGGAAGAGAAGAGAGAGGCATGGAAATTCCATCCGTGTTTTTAAGGTGCCTGTACAGATACGATGGACATACTGGCCTCCTTGTCTCCTGTCTGGCACTTCTTGTGAGTACAATAAGTGATATCCTTTAATCTTCCCCACTTCAATCAACTTCTTATGGTTTAGGTAAACGTTTAACCTTCGTTTAATATTTGATTCTACGTTCAGTTCTTCTCAATTCGTCGGATGACCATTTAACCAGTTAAAGGAGGAACTTATCCTCACCGTCTTGTGCGTGTGTGGTCCATGGTCAGTAACTAGAAATATCATTGAATTCATATCAAAGTCTTATTTACCCCAGATGTCACATCCTGACTCTGGAACTGAATGGAAGAAGAAAAAACAGTTCTTCTCGTCCTGGGCGTCCTGCTGCTGGTACAGCCCGTCACTGCCGATGGAGGACTGACTGCAATGTTTTTATACGGAGGTTATTGCACCTCACAGCAGTAAATTGGTAGGAGCACATGTCGAAACTGATGGCGGAGAATTTTCATATAAAATCCAAGTACCAAACTGGTATTTAACATTTTAAACCACCTTTCAAAAAAAATATTGGGTCCATTTTACGTTTCCGTGTAGTGTTGCACAGATTCATAAAGTAAGTAGTTCGAACAGAAAGATACCTCCCAGTATCCTAATTAAAATATAACATTTGATATGTTCTTGTTGCTCGCAGTCCATCTTATGGCAGAAGATGGGGAGAAGGCACCATGAGTAGAGTGTGCAGTATTGGTCTCCATAAACCTCATTTAATAACAATTGGAGCACAATGCGCATATTTGGTATCCAGAAAACTAACTGACAATGTGTTGGAGGGTAGTGCGCATTTATGATATTCTAATGTTCATTTGAAACATGATCGGAGCACTCTGCACTGTTCTGGTCTTCATAAACCTCATTGAACCACGATTGCTGCACAGTGCAGAGTTCCGCCCTCCCTTAACATCGCTGAAACACGATAGCAGCTCAGAGCACTGTTCTGATCTCCACGTACCTCATTTAAAAAGATTGCAGAACAAGGCAGTGCATTTATCTTGCTGAGATCACATCTGCGTGGCAGGGGGTCCTGGCGGGTGAATTTAATGCATACTTCTTTTTCCCAGGTGCTATTTTCTGGATGTGACAGGCTGCGGGGGAAATGCAGGATGGGTCCACGTCATCGGAACGAGAACGGGTTACGTGGGAGATGCTTCTGGTTTTATAAATGCTGCAAACTCAAATGTGTTCAAAAACGCGATTACATTCCGCTGGAGGGAACGGCTGAACTTCTGACAGAGGCAGACTGTAATGTAGAGTCTGCCTGATAGTGTGGATCACACAACTCCTGACCCCTGTCCCACTGTTGCCTCGATAATGTGAATAAAACAAAGTGCATCCATCGCCTCCTCTTTACAGTGTCTATTTTCTCAGTCAGATCCAAGTTTCGCCATAACGAAAGCAGGAAGTGAAGACAAAAAATATTGGCATGTAAATTGTATGGGCAGCTTATATGCACGGCAATTTGCCAAAATGTCACTTTGTCCGACCAGATGACAGGAGTCCCGGGTAGAATTCGATGAGAGAACCACTTAATTAGCCAGTGCCACTGCTGAAAGAATAGTTGGAGTCCTGAATAATACACTGACCCTGGTTAGACCCCACTTGGAGTACTGCGCGCAGTTCTGGTCACCTAATTACAGGAAAGATGTTGAAGCCATTGAAAGGGTGCAGAGGAGATTTACAAGGATGTTGCCTGGATTGGGGGGCATGCCTTATGAGGATAGGTTGAGGGAGCTTGGTCTCTTCTCCCTGGAGAGACGAAGGATGAGAGGTGACCTGATAGAGGTTTACAAGATGTTGAGAGGTCTGGATAGGGTAGACTCTCAGAGGCTATTTCCAAGGGCTGAAATGGTTGCTACGAGAGGACACAGGTTTAAGGTGCTGGGGGGTAGGTACAGAGGAGATGTCAGGGGTATGTTTTTCACTCAGAGGGTGGTGGGTGAGTGGAATCGGCTGACGTCGGTGGCGGTGGAGGCAAACTCGTTGGGGTCTTTTAAGAGACTTCTGGATGAGTACATGGGATTTAATGGGATTGAGGGCTATAGAGAGGCCTAGAGGTAGGGATATGATCAGCGCAACTTGTGGGCCGAAGGGCCTGTTTGTGCTGTGGCTTTCTATGTTCTATGTTCTAACAGTAGGTGAGGTTGGCGACAAGGGGTCTCAACCTCCTTGAACTCGCCCATTCCATTCCATCTGTTGCAGACGTCCATTTCCCATCACCACCTTGTTAGCAATTCGCATCCCACAGTCCTTCTGAAGGTCATACTCAGTCTCCAATCGGAGGGCACAGTCCAGCACATTGTTTATCACTAGAATTGTGCTCTCGGGGATAGATTTGGAGTAGACGAAGCTGCTCAAATCCATGAGTGTTTGTGCGCCATTTGTGGCTGCACAACAATATTCAGCCACAAGGGGCTTATTATGTACTTACTAAGAAATTCGAAGTCAGTTCAATATTTATCACTCTTGTAGAGCAACCCTCACTGCCAACTGTCCGATCAGTCCGAATTTATTAAATTATCACCTATTTGCTGAGGTGTGCTGGGCAAATCTGTACCAGATTTTCAAATATCCAGGAAAATACGAATGCAAATGCATCTAAAGATTCAGAGCGACTTGGACAAAGTACTGTCGATCGATGACAAGAAAACCAGTCCAGAGAAAAGCTGTGGAATTTTTGCCTTTTATGGACCACCAGTGGTCAGCCAGGCTGAGAACAATCTGATTGCTCATTCTGAGCATGGTGTCCACATATTGAATATTTCAAAGGGTTAAGCGAACTTGTTTGGTCAGAAACTGAACTTCATGTCAGTCTCCATGGATTGCGACTGTGTCACATGAGGACTTCCCTAATCTCTTCATAAAGGACTCATTTATTTTTCAAGCCACAGTGTCAGCAGAAGTATCGAGTTTTACACGGGCAGGGATCGCTGACACCAGGGAAAGAAATAAGGATAATGTTCTGATAACAGAATATGAAAATGTTGAATCAACAGATCAGATTCTGAATTCATTTGACCAGAAAGGTGCAACAATCGGGAAGAATTTTCAGACAAGGAATTGGAATGTCAATACAATGAGCCAGAATACCAGAACAATTGATTGGAAAAATAAGTCAATGCACCAGATTCTGAGAACAGTAGAGTGGAATGTGACAACAATGGATTGGAACCTGAGCACAATAGAGTGGAATGTTATAACGATGGATTCGAATCTGAGAAAAATAGACTGGAATGTTACAACAATGGGGAGGTCATTGTCTGATGCACTTTTCATGCTCTCAGTGTTTTATGATTTGATGTCAAATGTTGACCGGATCGAATACCTACTTAAAGTTATTCAAGCGGGTTACTATCCAATCCTAGCTATTGTCGGTGTTCCTGGTAGGTCTCATTTAATGTTGCTAAGTATATAAAATATGTTTCACTTCGCTATTTTTAACATTCCATTTCGAAAAGGTTTAAATCACTTATTCAGTTCCGCTGATCAACAGTGCTCGGTATCGTTGGTTCCCCTCTCATCCCACCTTAACTTGTGTTCTGCACCAGATTACTCACAATCTCCATGCTCCCATTTAACTCTCAGCCGATTTCGAAACTTCATCTGCAGTGCTACCTAAACCGGCTCCGTTATGTCACCCATCCCATCTCTGCCTTAGGACAGCGGCTCCACAAACACCTATATGTGTGTCCCTCAAAAACAAACTCGCTGATTTTAAGGTTGTCCTGGTCGCTGTCCAATTTCAAACATTGATAACCAACAGCCCGTGTGATCCCAACACACTGCCATCAACTTGGTGATATTTGTCTGGAAAATCTCCAATATATCTTTCTTTAGATGATGGGAGAACAAGCTGTATATATTACAGGAGGGAATGCTGAGGCAATGCTGAGATGCTGAAAATGTTTTAAACTACTGTGTCAGCATTTATTGTTGAAAGAGCATTACAGTAAATTTACGATGAGAAATATGAACTACGAGTTTGCAGAGATTCACCAGATTGTAGCCAGTGAGTAGAAGTGAGAGATGAAGATTATGATTAACATTTAGAGACTTGACCATGTGTGTGGGGCTGCTGACTAAACGTTGTTGCTGGGAAGTTAGTGTCGGTGTTGTGAATGGGATTTTAGGTTTGTGTTTTCAGCTGTCGTATTCGGACTGTGAAACATATTTCGTGATGCAACTCTGGAGTAGTTTTCAGGACTCTAGCTATATGGAGTTGGAACAACTAGAATAAATGAAGCAGTTACTGCAGAAAGGGGAAGAGGTTGAAAGAGGGAAGATCATGTGATTTCTGCCTCATCTATCATGATTTATAAAATAGTTAACAACTTACAGTTCCCCAGGACCACAGAGTGCGACTTTTAAGTTGCAATAATCACTTTTTGCGCAGAGATGTGGTACCTCCGTCAACACGACCTGCAACCTCACACTATGGTGAGGATCGTCTGTCATTAGTCGGTCATGACACAGCTTCACTATATTGATACGTAAACAAATAGGCGACGGTAACATATTCATTGTTAGGACACAGAGGTTAATCGCCTTACCTCGCTTCATCATTGGTTAAATTTGTTTGGGAAGGTGTGAACTGTTCTAAAATAATGTTTAGAGGTTCATTACTGTAAAGGCTTGACAGTCACTTTGAGTGAATAATTAACAAGGTATTATATTTAAATAATCAGGAACTTTAACAAAACACGTTACATATTAACTAACAGACGTTTGAACAGAAATGCTGTTCGAATAACGAAAGGAAATTCATCACCAAAACAATAATAATGGAAATTTAGTCGAGCTCAAAAAATACAATTAACCAGGCGGGATTGTGTTTGGAAGTTCTGGAGTTATTTGGTTGTTGTCCAATATCTTTAAGGTCGGTCTGACTCAGTATACTACTGGCAGGATAATTCTCTCAAGAGATATTTAAACTGGCACAGGTGGAGATCTGTTCTGGAGATGAGTGCTCGATTTTCTGACTGGCTGACCTGGCCTCTGGAGATGTTCTTCCAAGATTTTCTCTTGAAATGTTTCTATTTGTTCTTATTATCTGCTATGACCTCACAATTTTCTGACACCATGATTGGTTTGATGCTGTCAACTCTATCAAATTCAAATCTGATCGGCTGTTAATAGTTGATGGTCCTTTTTAAAGGGTAGGTTGGCAGAATGCAAAAACCTCTCACCAAGTCAGTAAGACCATCAGACCATAAGATACAGGAGCAGAATTAAGCCACTCGGCCCATCGAGTCTGCTCCGCAATTCAATCATGGCTGATGTTTTTCTCATCCCCGTTCTGCTGCCTTTTCCCCATGACCCCTGGTCCCTTTATTAATCAATAACCTATCTATGTCTGTCTTAAAGACAATTGATGACCTGGCCTCCAAGCCTTCTGCGGCAAAGAGTTCCATTGATACACCACTCTGTGGCTGAAGAAATTCGTCCTCACCTCTGTTTTAAAGGATAGGTCCTTCAGTCTGAGCTTGTGCCCTCTGGTTCAAATTTTTCCGACTAGTGGAAACAACTTCTCCTCATCCACTCAACGAAGGCCTCGCAGTATCCCGTAAGTTTCAAGACAAACCCCCTCATCGTCCAACTCCAACGAGTACAGATCCAGAGTCCTCAACCATTCCTAATCCAAGCTCTTCCTTCCAGGGATCATTCTTGCAAAGGCCAGCACATCCTTCCTTAGACACGGGGCCCAAGACTGCTCACAATACTCCAAATGGGGTCTGACCAGAGCCTTGTAAAACCTCAGAAGTACATCCCTGCTCTTGTATTATACCCTGTCTGCATGAATGCTAACATTGAATTTGTCTTCCTCACTGTCGACTGAACGTGCACGTTAACCTTAAGAGAATATTGAAGAAGGACTTCCAAGTCCCTTTGTGCTTCAGATTTCCGAAGCAGTTCACCACTTAGAAAATAGTCTATGCCTCCATTCCTCCTTCCAAATTGCACACCTCACAATTTTCCTCATTGTATTCCATCTGCCACTTCTTTACCCACTCTCCTAACCTGTCAAAATCCTTCTGCATCCTCCGTGCTTCCTCAATACTACCTGTCCCTCTACAAATCTTTAAATCAAACTTAGCAACAGTGCCCTCAATTCGTTCTTCCAAATTGTTAATGTATATTTTGAAAATTTGTAGTCCCAGCACCAACCCCTGAGGCACACCATAACGTTGACATTTATTTCCTTTTCGAACAGTGAATCTTGTGACGATCGTGATTCTTTCCCGTCAAAAATGTGGGCTCTCCAAATGTGTCACTTGCTATCTGGTGACCATGGCCATGGCGGATCTATTGATTATTATCCTCGATGTGATATGGAGACACATTCCGATTGTTTATTCAAAAGCGTTTTATTTCCTGAAGTCCATTCCTGTTTGCAATATCCACGCCGTCCTGCTTTTTGCAGCCACTGACTGTTCTGTCTGGTTCACTGTCACTTTCACCTTTGATCGGTTTGTGGCCATTTGCTGCCCAAAGCTGAAAAGTAAATATTGCAGTGAGAAAACAGCAGCTGTGGTTCTCGGAACAGTAACTGCTCTGAGCAGTCTGAAGAACATTTTCTGGTACTTTATGGTTACGGATGAGTATAGGCTGGTGAACAGCCCTTGGTTTTGTGGCTTCGATTATGCTGTTATGGAGTCTCGAATGTGGGGAATAATTGAGTTCCTCCATCACATTCTAACCCCAGCAGTCCCATTTGTTCTGATTCTGCTGCTGAATGTCTTTACCGTTAGACACATTTTAGTTACCAGCAGAGCCCGCAAGAGACTCCGGGATGACAATAGTGGGGAGAGTCACAAAGATCCAGAAATGGAGAGCCGAAGGAAATCCATCATTTTACTGTTTGTTATCTCCGCCAACTTCATTTTGTTGTGGTCAACGTTAATGTTTTTTTGTATATGGAAACGGATGTGGTGGATGGGGTATGTTTCATTATTTCTGAATTGGTTTGTCATGGAAATCGGCTACATGCTACAACTCTTGAGCTGCTGCACAAACACATGTATTTATGCCGTGACCCAGACTATGTTCAGAGAGCAATTGAAAAATGTGGTGTTATATCTTCTAACGCCAATATTGCGATTATTTTGTAGATCATAATAACTGTCTCACTGATTCAAATTATCCAAATTTTGTTACTTATTTTCACAGTCCCAATCAGCCAATCCCTGTTTCTTCGCTTATATAGTTGGAACATTACCACTTACCACTGTGGATTTGGGTTGGGTTGTGGAGAAGAAGCTTTCACAATGCTAAAGCATCAAAAATGGGAATGTCTATATATGTATTATCAGACAGGCTGTCTTGAATATGATCAAGGATCAGTGGCTGCATCTGCCTTGTCGTAACAGATCGGTGACTTTCTCAATGGTAACAATTCGTGGTAAGCAATTCACTGTGGCAACACAACAGGGCCAGTCTTGTGGTTATAGTCGATCAGGGTGAATTCAGATCACTCTGTGAATAAATCAATTTGCTGGACCTCCCACTATGTGAATCAAGCAGACGCTGCAGCAACCTTTATTCTGCCAGAGCAGAAGCTGGACATGTAGCCATTAAATGCATCAGGGGTTTCTGTCTGCCATTGTGGCGAGAGATCAAGGACTGGGCCTGTGACGATGAAACAGGCCGGATACTGGGCCTGTTGCTGTGGGAACAGATCCGGAAATGAGACTGTCACTGCTGTAACTGATCAGTGGCTGCTGCTGTTATTATGGTAACAAATTAGGAACTGGGCCTGTCACTGTGTAAAGAGGATCAGGGACTGGGAAAGTAAGTATGCTTACAGATCAGCGACTTGGCCTCTTGCTGCCTTCAAATATAAGGACCTCACACCTGATTATGTTAACAGATCAGGAACTGGGCATTCCCTGTTTTAAATGATCACTTAATGGGCTTGTTCCTATAGTAACACATCACTGATTGGGCCTGTCACGGTGTTAACTTGTCAGTGAATGTGTCTGTAAATTTGATACATATGAGGGAATCTGCCTTTTAAGATGAGAAGAGGTCAGGTCGTACACACGTCAATATGTTAACTAATTGGGAACTGAACATTTGAATATGGCAAGAGAACATTGCCGATTCATGCTAAATATATTGAGAGGACAGGGAGATCCGTCGCTATGAGGGCAGAACAGGGACAGAGACAATCCATTCTGAAAAAAGGAAACAACATCTGTGCCTGTCGCATTGGTAACAGTGCAGGGACTCGGTCTATTGCTATTGCGTCAGGACAGGGCCTGTGTCTGGCAGTGCAAAAACATAACAAGGATTTGGACGAACAATATGGTATAAGAGGAGGGACTGGGCATTTCGCTTTGATAACAGTGCAGGGACTTGATCTGACACTGACAACATAACCGGCACCGTGCCTGTCAATATGGTAAGTTTACAAGGACATCGTTATTTCTGTGGGAACAGAATAAGGATTGGGTCTGTCACTATAATAGGATAACAGAGTCTGGGTCTATGGTAACAGAACAGTGACAGTGCCTTGCATTGTTGCAAAGGATTGGGAACTGGATACAACATCAGGACTGGGCCCATCACTATTGTTACAGATCTGGGAATTGAGCCTTGTTTTCTCTTCCGATTACTTTTCATTTCCACCTTCTGTATTTGTCTTTTTTCTTATTTTCCCCTCGCCTGGCTCGCTGCATAGGTCCCACCCCCCTGCCAATTCATTTCAAACCCTTAACCTCCCGCATGGGAGGTTAGTTAGGAAGGTTCAGTCGCGAGGTGTACATGGAGAGGTAGTAAATTGGATTAGACATTGGCACTATGGAAGAACCCAGAGAGCGGTAGTGGAGGATTGCTTCTCTGAGTGGAGGCCTGTGACTAGTGGTGTGCCACAGGGATCAGTGCTGGGTCCATTGTTGGTCGTTCATCTATACCAATGATTTGGATGATAGTGGGGTCAATTGGATCAGCAAATTTGCTGATGATACAAAGATTGGAGGTATAGTGGACAGTGAGGAAGGTTTTCAAAGCTTGCAGAGGGTTTTAGACCAGCTAGAAAAATGGGCTGAAAAATGGCAGATGGAGTTTAATGCAAACAAGTGTGAGGTATTGCACTTTGGAAAGCCAAACGAGGGTAGAACATACAAGATAAATGGTAGGACGCTGAAGAGTGCAGTAGAACAGAGGGATCTGCGAAGACAGATACATAATTCCCTAAAAGTGGCGTATTAGGTAGATGGGGTCGCAAAGTGTGCTTTTGGTACATTTACCTTTATAAATCAAAAAACTGAGTATAAGAGTTGGAATGTTATGGTGAGGTTTTGTAAGACATGGGTGAGGCCGAATTTAGAGTATTGTGTGCAGTGCTGGTCACCTAATTACAAGAAGGATATTAATAAGGTTGAAAGAGTGCAGAGAAGGTTTACAAGGATGTTGCCAGGACTTGAGGAGCTGAGGTACAGAGAAAGGTTGAATAGGTTAGGACTTTATTCCCTGGAGCGTAGAAGAATGAGGGGAGATTTGATTGAGGTGTATAAAATTATGATGGGTTTTGATCGAGTAAATGCAAGCAGGCTTTTTCCACTGAGGCTCGAGAAGAAAAACACTCGAGGACATGGGTTACGGGTGAAAGTGGAAAAGTTGAAAGGGAATATTAGGGGGGAGGGGCTTCTTCACACAGACAGTAGTGGGAGTGTGGAATGAGCTGACAGATGAAGTGGTGAATGCTTTTAACATTGAAGAAAAACTTGGACAGGTACATGGAGGAGAGGGGTGTGGAGGGATATGGTCCAGGTGCAGGTCAGTGGGACGAGGCAGAAAACTGGTTCGGCACAGCCAAGAAGGGCCAAAAGTCCTGTTTCTGTGCTGTCATGTTCTATGGTTCTATGGTTCTAACGACAAAACTAAGTACATTCCATAGGGCATTAGAGCGAGTCCTGCTCAAGTGTAATTCGTCCCGTTTATACTGGCCCCACCTCCGCCAGAACCTGTCCTAATGCCTCAGAAATCTGTATCCGGCCCCTCACACGATCCCATCTGCCACGTGTTCATCCAAAATATCATGCTACTTCTACTCCGAATAGCACGCGGGGGTTCCCTTCCCCCCTGCCATTTCATAGCAAACCCTAAACAACGACAAGAGGAAATACATTCCCGAGGGCATCAGAGCCAGTCCTGCTCAGACATAACTGGACCAGTTTATACTGGCCCCACCTCCGCCAGAAACTGTTCTAAAGCCTCTGAAATCTGTAACCCACCCACCACACGATCCCGTCAGCCATGTGTTCATCCAAAATTTCATGCTACTTCTACTCAGAATACCACTGGTGATAATCCTAAGATCACGACCTTGAGGTCCGACTTTTCAATCTTCTTCCAAACAGCTATATGCTACTTTTAAGACCTCACCCCGTTTTATTTTACCTATGTATTTTGTACCATTGAGTGCCACGTTCACTGGCTGTTCACCCTTCCAAATGTCCTGCAGCCACTCCAAGACATCCTTGACCCTAGCACCAGAGAGGCGACACACCATCCTGGAGTCACCTTTGTGGCCAGATAAATGCTCATCTATTCCGCTTACAATTGAAGAGGGTGAGAGGTAAACAGGAAGGGAGAGCCAGTGATACAGATTGATGCATACACAGAGAAAAGAGAGAGATGATAGGTAGATAGACAGGCAGTTCGGCAGATAATGGCAGAAACAGGAACAGAGAGAGATTGATGAATGATTAAAGGAAAGAGAGAGAAATATGCTCTAAAACAATGAATGAAGCGCTTAACGCATCCCCCCCCCCTTCCCCTCTCCCCCCTACCCCCCATCCCCCCCCCCTCCTCCCCCACCCCCGCCACGCCCTCCCACAGGCGCTGAAATGTTAAATTGCAGATTATATTAGAAACTCCCACGCACACCAATGGCAGAGTGCCCGGCGAATCGCTGTGAGGTATATTGGTCAATGGATGAATATTCTTCCAGTGCAGAGGAGACAAAGCTCCAACTTCTTCAGACAACGATTTGAAATGTTATAATGTGGGATGTTCGGTTACACCTGGGAATGGTGATATTTTGGGAGTATCAGTGCATTAGCAATCCAGAGGTATATGTTTATGCTCCTGGGATGTCATTTAAAATCAATCGTGGATGTTGTATTTAAAATTCAACCGGTACAACTCTCAATTGAAAGGTACTCTCTATATTACGGACCATGAACATATCATTAGTTTTGTGAAAAGGTAATTTACGTTGCTCATGCTCTTGGCGTATTGACTTTTGTCCAGTTTGCTCTGCTGCCCTACATGCGATTCTGGACAGACGTCAAACTGGTTGACACACAAACTCCCTCTAACATGGCCAAGATAGTCTCAGGGCCATTGTATTCCGGAGTTGCTGGCTATTTTAGCCATGTCCGCATCCCTTGAAAGAATAAAAATGCAGCGGAATCACTCTGAAAATGACTGACAGGTAGATTAGCTGATGAGATTTACCTTTAACACAGCAAGTTATTGCAAGCAGGTCTTTCTGCCTGCAAGGAAAAGGGAAGACATTCAATGGTAACCTTTTCAATTGGAATTCCATCAACAAATTAAAGGGACTATAATGAATGAGCTATGGAAAAGGGAACAAAACATAAGTTGGCATATTAAAGGAACAGCCAGGAGGCACACAATGGGACGATTTTGCCGATTACACTAGGTGAGTGTACAGTGACATTTAATGGTGCGGGACCTGTCCTGTGTCGCCTCAACTTTTACTTCAGACTCTATGATCTTTCGAGACATCAGGTGAAACAAAAGAAAGGAAGTGACTCGCTTGACCCTATCACCAGCCCAGGTGATTCGCATGTACCACTTCTTGTTATGCTAAAATAATTTAGAAGTTGTATTTAACGTAACAATACACAGTTGCTGCAGTTATATCCTGATCAGCACGAGTGCATTGCCCACACAGGCACCGAGGAACCAATAAGGCCATAGAACATAGCAGCAAACTTCGTTCATTCGGTCCATCGAGTTTATTCCGCCATTCAATGAGATGCTGATCGATGTGACATGATGAACATGAACGGAACTATCCCGTCTTTTCCCCAGTTTATTCGCGTGCAAATTGAAAAATAGTATGTCGATCTGGTGCTTGACAATACTTTGCGATATTAGGAGCAGAATCCGCCGGAGTTATAAAACATTATGCCAGGGGATGTGTCTACCTGCAATCACTTCTTTTTCCCCAGTACATTTTTTCACCAGTGGTCATTATTGTAAAAAATTCCTACCCCACATTTTCATCTTGAATATTTAATATTTTTGGAATGATATTCCTGTGCTCTACCTTGAAGACAGAATATTTGTTTTCGTCCTCTGCCATTTGCCAGTGCATCCTTATTATTTTATAGGATCACAGAATCGCAGAACCAGAGTCACAGAATCACACAGTGCAGAAGAGGCCCTTTGGCCCATCATGTCTGCACCGACGCGTGAAAGACCATGACCTGCCCACCTAATCTCTCTTGCCAGCACTTGGCCCAAAGCCTTGAATGTTATGGCGTGCCAAGTAGTCATCCAGGTACTTTTTAAACGATGTGAGGCATCTCGCCTCCACCAACCTCCTGGGAAGTGCGTTCCAGACTGTCATCACCTTCTGAATAAAATGTTGTTTCTTCAAATCCTCCCTAAACCTCCCACCCCTCACTTTTAACTTATGTCCCCTCGTAACTGACGGTGCAACGAAGGGGAACAGCTGTTCACTATCCACTCTGCCCATGCCCCTCATAATCATGAACACCTCAATCAGGTCGCCCCTCAGTCTTCTTTGCTCCAACGAGAACAACTCAAACCTATCCAACCTCTCTTTATAACTTAAAATAAAGTTTTGTGAGAGGGAGGTCCTGGCTCACTAACCTGGTGGAGTTTTTTGAAGAAGTGACCAGAATGGTTGACGAGAGAAGGGCCGTGGGTGTCGTCTATATGGACTTTAGTAAAGCGTTTGACAAAGTCCCTCATGGTAGGTTGGTGCAAAAGGTTGGATCTCATGGGATAAAGGGGGAGGTGGCTAGATGGGTGGAGAACTGGCTTGGTCACAGAAGACAGAGGGTGGTAGTGGAAGGGTCTTTTTCCGGCTGGAGGCCTGTGACTAGTGGTGTTCCGCAGGGCTCTGTATTGGGACCTCTGCTGTTTGTGATTTACATGAACGATCTGGAAGAAGGTGTCACTGGGGTGATCGGTAAGTTTGCAAACGACAGAAAAATGGCTGGGCTTGCAGATAGTGAGGAACATTGTCAGAGGCTGCAGAAGGATTATGGATAGGCTGGAAATTTGGGCAAAGAAATGGCAGATGGAGTTCAATCCAGATTAATGCGAAGTGATGCATTTTGGTAGAACTAACGTAGGGGGGAGCTGTACGATAAATGGCAGAACCATAAAGGGCGTAGATACGTAGAGGGACCTGGGTGTGCAAGTCCACAGATCCTTGAAGGTGACGTCACAGGTGGAGAAGGTAGTGAATAAGGCATATGGCATGCTTGCCTTTACAGGACGGGGCATAGAGTATAAAAGTTGGGGTCTGATGTTGCAGTTGTATGGAACGTTGGTTCGGCCGCATTTGGAATACTGCGCCCAGTTCTGGTCGCCACACTACCAGAAGGACGTGGAGGCTTTAGAGAGAGTGCAGAGGAGGTTTACCAGGATGTTGCCTGGTATGGGAGGGCTTAGTTATGAGGAGAGATTTGGTAAACTGGGGTTGTTCTCACTGGAAAGACGGAGGATGAGGGGTGACCTAATAGAGGTGTATAAAATTATGAAAGGCATAGATAGGGTGAACGGTGGGAAGCTTTTTCCCAGGTCGGTGGTGACGTTCACGAGGGGTCATAGGTTCAAGGTGAGGGGGGGGGGAGGTTTAACACAGATATCAGAAGGACGTATTTTACACAGAGGGAGGTGGGGGCCTGGAATGCGCTGCCGGGCAAGGTGGTGGAGGCAGACACACTGGGAACGTTTAAGACTTATCTAGATAGCCACATGAGCGGAGTGGGAATGGAGGGATAAAAAAGAATGGTCTAATTGGGACCAGGGAGCGGCGCGGGCTTGGAGGGCCGAAGGGCCTGTTCCTGTGCTGTATTGTTCTTTGTTTTTTGTGTTTTGCTCTTGTTTTCTAAATGGTCCATCCCAGGCAACATCCAGATAAATCTCCTGTGCAACCCCTCCAGTGCCTTCACGTCTTTCGTATAATGTGACGACCAGAACTGCACACAGTGCTCCAGCTGTGGCCTCACAAAGTTCCATTCAACGCCATCATGACCTCTCTGCTTTTGTAATACATACCCCGAGTAATAAAGGCGAGTGTGCCACATACCATTTTCACGACCCTATTAACTTTCCTTTCCGCCTTCAAGGATCTATGGACAAATTCGCCAAGGTCCCTTTGTTGTTCAGAACTTCCCGGTGTCGGACCTTTCACGGTATATTTCCCTGTCAAATTACTTCTTTCAAAGTGCATCGCCGCACACATTCAGGGTTAAATTCCATCTGCCATTTATCCGTCCACTTGACCATCTTGTCTATATCTTCCTGTAACCTAAAATGCTCAACCTCGCGATTAACCACCTGGCCATCCTTTGTGCCATCGACAAACTTACTGATCCTATCCCCCAGATAGTCATCTATCTCACTTATGTAAGTGACGACCAAAAGGGGGCCCAGCACAGATCCCTGTGGTATGCCACTGGTCACTGGCCTTCCAGTCACTAAAGCTGCAACGTCTGTAACCGCCCTCTGTCTCCTACCATTAAGCCAATTATGAATCCACATTATCAGATCACCCTGTATACCATTTGCATCGGCCTTCTTAATAAGTCTCCCATGAGCGACTTTGTCAAAGGCTCTGCTGAAATCCATGTAAACTGTATCTAACGCACTACCCTCATTCACACACTTCGTTACATGCTCAAACATTTCAGTCAAGTATGTTAGGCATGCACTTCCTCTGAAAACTCCATGCCGAACATCCGTGATCAATCCTTGTCGATGGAAATGGAGATAGGTTCTGTCCTTCGGAACCTTCTCTAATAGTTTCCCAAACACAGATGTGAGGCTCATTGGTCTGCAGTTCCCTGATTTGTCTCTACAAACTTTCTTGAATATTGGGACCACATTAGCTGTTCTCCAGTCCTTTGACACGTCCCGGTGCAAAGAGAGGATTTTTTTAAAAATGGGTCAGACCCCCTGCAGTTTCCTTCCGAGCCTCCCACAACAGCGTGGAACTTAATTCATCCAGACATGGAGATATGTCCATTTTTTAACCCGCCAATACCTCTACTGCCTTGTCACGCAATGGCTCTATATGACATCCCTCTCCACAGAAGGATTATTGCAGACAGAATAATCAAGAATTCCTCTAACCTATACTGGACAACCATTGCACGCTTCAATCTCTCCACAGATTAATTTTAGACATTGATTCCAGTGTCTGTTCATTTCAGGAAACGGTGTCTTTAATGTTTCAACATAATCTTTTGTGTGGCTGTGATGATTAACATAGAAAATATGTGCGGACAGCTAAAGTACCTCCTTGCAGCATTCATTTCACTATGACTCTGAACAGATCAGTAAAGAATGAAAAAAGTTCTTCGGTTGCACCTTGGGATCTCATTCCTGGTGCAGCCCGTCACTTCTGATGGAATTGACAGTGCAAGGCTTTTATTCGGAGATCAGTACCGTTCTCGGAAAACAATCCACAGAAACATGAATTGGAACATGTGAAGAACATTCATCCCTTCAGTCCGTCCTAATATTCAATCGCTTCAGGATTGGTGCGTCTGTTATCCCCCTCAGCCCATTATGTTTCAGTAACATTTTGAATATTTCCGAATGACAAGCTCACAATCTTAGTTTCCAAACTTTCTTTAAAGCCTTTGATGCTTGTTGCTCCGAACTCCGGCCGCAAGTGTAAATTGTTGTAATCTTGTAACATGATTTCAAGTTCTTTCATGGCCTTGCCTTACTTCTGTTATCTCTCCCAGCCCAAAAACACATCGAGACACCCGTGCTCCTCCAATTCTGGTCTGGGACTTCCAAGCGTTTCTCCAATCGACCACTGGCATCTGCGACTTCAGCTGTCTGTGCGAAAGTTTGGGGAATTCACTTGTTAAACCTGCCCAATTTCTCATGTAATACAGTCTTGAAAAACATTTTTTTTCGGAAAGTTCAGTCAGCTGTCCCTAACATGGGTTTACCTCGCTCAGTGTTTTATTTTATGAAACTAATTTGAGGCAACTTGTAACCTTTCCATACCTTCAGACCACCGTAGCAGTTCTAAATTGCTCTGGTACTCATAGTGCATCACTGGAATAAAATGGGAGAAGACTGGACAAGTGATTACTCGGTTAGACCACAATGGAATAAGTGCGCACTGTTCTTGGCTCCATAGACTTCGAATAGATTATACATTGGACACTGCCCATTATTTTTAACTCAGCATAAATTGCTTAAAGCAACACCTGATCGAGGCTGTATTGTTTGCGCTCCATATTCTTGCGCGAGACAGCACTGCGAGTACAATCCATTGCTATGTCTAACCTGGGTTAGAGCACACCGTGGAAGAAATATGCACAGTTAAGCTCCACATATGCCTTGGTCAGCGCACACCTTTAGCAATGTGCGCAGTTCAAGACTCCATCTGTGAAAGCAGACTTGGCCTTTGATATGTACTGATCAGCAGGTTCAACAATAGCTCTTTTTCTTGTTTTCCTGAATGTGACCGGGAGAGAGTGATATGCTGAAGACAACCATGTAAACCAGATTTAGTTCAGACTTCCCAGAAATGTTCATTATTTTTCAATTGCTGCATGGCCGAATGAGACAGAGATAAATGAAGGATGAACCTGAGGTAAAGTTAAAGTTTATTTATTAGTCACAAATAGGCTTACATTCACACTGCAATGAAGTTGCTGTGAAACTCCCGAGCCACCGCACTCCGGAGCCTGTTTGGGTACACTGAGGGCAAAACCAACATGGTCAATGCACCTATCCCGCACATCTTTGGACTCTGGGAAGAAACCGGAGCACCCGCAGGAAACCCACGTCGAGACAGGGCGAACGTCTAAACTCCATGGAGACAGTGACCCAGCCCGGAATATTCCCTGGCGCTGTGATACAGCAGCGCGAACCACTGAGCCACCGTGCCACCACACTGATCTTAAGCGCTGACTGATATTGAATGTAATCACTGCCATTGAGTCTCTGCTCGATTCTGTACTTCCAATGATTCCAGTCCGTCTGCTTTGTCAATCATGACAATAAACTTGCTGCATTTATCAGCTCTGGTCTGTGTTGCATTTCCATTTTGGATCTTTTCATCGTGATTTTGAACTGGGAGGGATGGAGGCCAGAAACCGGCAGGACCACAATAACATATTTTACTTCCAACAAAGTCACATGATCTAACCTTACAGTAAATATCCCAAAATTGTTGACCTCCATTCCTGGGAAATTACTGCCTCACTGACAGTATAGACATGCGAAGATGTGATGAGACAGTTGCATAAAATTGGGAGAAGTTGCTCATTGGTAGCCTTAACAGTGAGTCCAGACTCTTGGATGCTCCGACGTATGTGGTGACACATGGGAATAGACATCAGCTCTGACGATGTGCCATCCTGTCTTGGAACGCTGGCTCTATTCTCTCTCTGCAGAGGCTATCAGGCCAGTTGTGAGTTCAAAGGATTTTTACTTTCGTTTCAGATTCCAGCATCGACGTATTTTGTCTTAATCTCAGAGGGATGGACCATCCTTGCTGAATAATTTATTCAATGCAGTCTCCGCTAATTAAGCTGTGCTTTTGACTAAACAGCACTGAGAAAAATCACTGCAGGGAGCAGGTCACATTATTAACGCTCGTTATAGGAACTGCATTGTTATCAGAAAGAGTGCAAAGTTTATCTGAGCAATAGTGACCCTTTCTGAAGACTGAATTGCATATTCCCCAGCACTCATCTGATGAATGTGATTACTGATTCCTCAAGTAAAATCCCAAGTGCAGATGCTTCGATCTGTTGTATTTTTGTAAATGTGGCCATGCAATGGCCTTGTTAACCTTATTTCCTCTCTTCCCAACTGAGGATATTTCCCACAGTGTTGTATGGCAAAAGGATTGTGCTGATTGTCATAGAGTCAGAAGTGATCTGGCAGCTGAATTGCCAGCACGCATTGCTGTGAAATGATTCACAATGTACTTTAAGGTTGCAGATGTTAAATTTCAATCATTACCACAAAGGCATGTTATGGTGCGACAGGTCCGAGACACGGTTGGTACCATCACACCAGCAAGAAGGCATCAGTTCCAGTTTAGAAAGCTTAATTCTGCGTTTGCATTATCACTGTAAGTCTACCTGATCCCTGGTTTACGCAGGAACAAAGAGCAAACCGCTGTCTCCAGATGTTCCATTGAGAGAAGCTCCACAACCAGAGGGACACAATCCACCTGCTTGCAGGGTGCACCTGGCTTATGTGCGTGGCTGGAGAGATGAAAACATTTCACAATGGAATGCAGAATACTAAGCCAGGCAGGAACATTGCCCAAACTTCCGCGTAGATGGCAGTAGCAAAGATTTACATATCTAATGTTTAACTCTGAAACAGGAACCAGAAAGAGAGCTAAGAATTCAGTTCAATGACCAACCATTAGAACAGAGAAAATGATGGAGAAGGACAGGAACGAGCTAAAGGTAACGTATGGTTCTTGTATAGAATCGGACAGATAAATAGGAAAATGATTTCACCATAAAACTCCAAGTAGAGCTGTAAGTAGTGACTTTTTAAGAAAGTGTATTTCTAGGTCATGCGTGAATGTCAGGATAAGATAATTCCAAGAAGAAAAGATAGGAATTAAGGATGAAAGAAAAAAAATAATTTTCATCAAGAAAACAAAGTAAGCAAAACACGGCTCGGATTCATGATGTAAAATGAACTCAACGTTGATTGTGGTCAGTGTAAAGAGGCCAGTGGAAAAATAGGATGTTGTTCCTGAAGTATTTTGTTGAGGTATATGAAAACACGCTCACCGTGCAAAGGTAGAATGGCCAGAGTGAATAAAATGGAATGTTGAGATGTCAATAGTCTGGAGGTTTGATATTATATATTTGGGCATAGACTTATTCTTCTTATAGCAGTCACCCTCTCTGACTGTGGTATACTCGGATCGATTGCTGTTTACAATTTGCATTAATGGTTTGGAATTTAGTTGCAGACATACATTTCCAAATGTGTGCCTGTGATTAGCGCGATTGGATTAAATTATGGGTGAGGTGGATCTCCACAGAATACAGGAACACACCATGAAACCTGCAAAATGCACAGGTACTTAGTAAATTCGTTTCATTCCAGGAAATTGTCAGGCCAGATATTTACACAGGAAGGAAAGAAAGGCCACTTATTTTGACATGGAATTCCGGATTCGTTGCAGCAGCAAACGGATTTTGCAGTCACTCATCCGTTACTCACTTCCGTTTCCTGGAGGTTTGCAAGGCCACAATGTAATTGACAAAAAAACGCCAGTCGTCATTTTCAGTGCAACTGAATTGGAATGCTGGGAAAGTTTGCTCAACGTGTTTTGAACCTTAGCCAGTGAGTTGTGTGTTATGTTTTTATTTAAAGAAATCAGAGGAATTTGGAAAGGGGCAAGGAAATTTAGAGGAATGTTGTTAGTGACCAGTAGTTTGGCAAACGAGTCGGGTTTGTGCAGTGTCTTTGAAAGGGGTGAAAATCACACAAGTTCAGGAAGTTGATTTCTGATTTTTGGCCCCAGGCAGCTGATGACATGACTGTGGATATTAGTGAGATGCAATAGTGGACCTGGAGCAAGCCAGTGAAAAAACCTACACCTTACCCATTCACCTAAATTAGGGCCGACCGTCTGCCACAGCTGATGTAATTGAAACCTTAGGATGTACATATAGAACCTGAGACAGAGAGCTCATATAGTCCAGACAGCAGATATCATATAACTTTTTTTGCTCGGGGAGGGGGGACCTGTACAAGTGGCAGGGTCTACATCTGAACCAGAGCGGGACTAAATTCCTTGGTGGTGGATTTTGCTCGTGCTGTTGAGAAGAGCTTAAACTAGTTTGGCAGGGCGAGGAGACCCAGACTGTTGGCAGAATAGGGACACTATATAACGTAGAAAAGTAATCAGGTCAAGAAGGAATACAATGGTAGTCAGTTTCAAGGGAGCAAGACAAGACTGGAGGGCCTTTAATGGCAGCAGTATTAAAGGTTAAACGCTTGAGTTAAGGCTGAGGGTTGACACATGTAATTATGATATAATAGCCATCACAGAGACGTGGTTGAGTGAGGGACAGGATAGGCAGCTCAACGTCCCGGGTTATAGAAACTTCAGGCGAGACAGAGGAGGAGGTAAAAGAGGAGAAGGCATTGCATTATTAATTAAGCAGGCACATTCTGCAGGAAGGCGAGATGATTTCTTGGAGGGGGAATCAAATGAAGTTTTATGGGTAGAGATTAGGATTTAAAAAAGAGACAGCAACATTTCTCGGCATTTATTATAGACCGCCAAATAGTCAGCGCGAAATTGAAAAGCATATATGTGTGTAATTCGCACAGGGGTGTAAAAATAATAAGAGCGTTACTATATTAGGTGATTTCAACTTTCCCAACATTAATTGGGATAACCATGATGTTTCGGGCTTAGATGGAGTAGCAGTCTTAAAATGTATGTAAGAAAACGTCTTAGCTCAATATGTAGAGGATACAACAAGGGATGGCGCAGTGCTGGACATAATTCTGGAGAATGCAGCTGGACAGGTTGTTGATGAATTGGTGGGTAAGCATTTTGGTGATAACGACCAGGACATGGTCCAATTCAAATCTGTTGTGGGAACGAAAGTTGACAAGTTGCAGACAAAGGTTTTGGATTGGAGGAGAGTGAATTTTAACAAAATTAGGAAACATCTGGCCAAGGTGGACTGGAATGAGTTATTTGTGGATAAATCTAGAGAAGAGCAGTGGGGGTTGTGCTAAAATGAAAAGGGGAGAGTCCAACATGTTCCCTCTATGGTAATAGGAATTTGTAACAAACGCAGAGAACCACGGATGACGGGAGACATTCAGGATTCAATGGAAAGGAAAAGAAAAGCTTTTAACAATTATAAGTGGAGTAAGCCTGCGGAGGCATTAGTGGAGTACAGAAAGTGCACGATGTAGAGCAAAGAGGGGATACGAGAAAGGAGAGCAAAGAGGGGATATGAGAAAGCTCTGGCTGGTAAAATAGCGTAAACCCTAAGATATTCTACAAGTATATCAATGGGAAGAGGATAACCATGGAAAGAGCAGGGCCCATTGGGGACGAAGGGGGAAAGGACATTGGTAGGGTGTCAAACGGATATTTCACATCTATTTCACCCCTGAGAATGAATAGGTAGTTATGGAAGTCGGGGCGAGAGACTGTGTGGCCCGAGAAAAATATCATAGGGAGTGACAAGCTATTGGAGGTATTGGTGGACATAAAAGTGGACAGATCTGCAGATCAGGATGAATTGTGTCCCAGGAGGTTGTGAGAGGCAAGGGAGGAAATTGCATGGGCTCTGACTCAAATGTTTAATTCCTCCCTGGCCACTGGTGAGCTGTCAGGGACTGGCGAACAGCTAATGTGGTCCCGCTATTTAAGAAAGCTTGTAGAGACAAGCTAGAGAACTACTAACCAGTGAGTCTCACGTCTGTGGCTGGGAAATTACTGCAGAAAATTCTGAAAATGAGAATCTATCTCCATTTGGAGAGGCAAGGTTTGATCCAGGATAGCCAGCCTGGTTTTGTCAGAGGGAAGTTTTTCCTAACACATTTGATTGAATTTTGGAGCATGTAGCCAAGTGTGTGGATGAGATAAAGTGCGGGTGATGTTGTTTTCATGAATTTCAGCAAAGTCTTTGACAAAATCCAACATGGGAGTGGTATTAAGAAGGCTAATGCACACGGGAGACAGAGTGACCTGAGAAGGAGGATTCATAATTGTCTCAGCAGCAGGAGACAGAGGGTGGTGACGGCCAGCCACTTTAGTGACTGGAGGCCAGTGACCAGTGGCGTACCATAGGAATCCGCTCTGGGCCCCTTGTTGTTCATCATTCATTTAAGTGACAGAGATGACTATGTGGGGGTTAGGATCAGTAAGTTAACGATGACACAAATATTGGCCGGGTAGTTAACAGTGAGGTTGACTGTCTTGTGTTACAGGAAGATATAGACAAGATGGTCAAATGGGCAGATAAGAGGCAGATGGAACTTAACCCTGATTAGTTTGAGATGATGCACTTTGAAAGGAGTAGTTTGGCAAGCAATTGTGCTCTGAACGATCTGACACTGGGACGTTCCGAAGAGCAAAGAGATCTTGGCATGTTTGTTGATATAACTTTGAAGGCGGAAAGGCAGGTTAATAGGGTGGTGAAAAAGTCATATGGCATACTCGCCTTTATCATTCTATTACAAGAGCAGAGATGTCTTGATAGAGTTGTATATAACTGTGGTGAGGCAACAGCTGGAGTACTGTGCGCAGTTCTGCTCGCCACATTATAGGAAGGATGTGAAGTGTGCAGTGTGGTGTTGAGAGAAAGGAAATATGTTCTCTCACCTTACGCGGGAAATTGTGTAAATTAATTGGCAAGATGAAAAGAATGATGAGAGAAGACCTGAGGTTTAGTTGATATTTGAGTAGTTTTTGTACTTCAATGTGTTTGTGTGGCCTGGCTGCATGTAAATGTATGCAGTTGTTTTTGCATTAAATTGTGAGCAAAGGTTCTTCAAGCCATTGATTGTTCTTGTCGAATATTTATTGCGGGAAATAAATGCAATGCTTTACATTTGGTGTAACTTCAAAGGGGCTGAGAAAGTGTGAAATCATTTAGAATTTCAGTTTGAGAGTTCTTGAATTTACTTTTGTTTTTCAGTTTGATTGCAGTTTGGAAGAAAGAACAATGATGTCGACTCTTTCTTTTCTTTCAATGTTTCATTTTCATCCCAGTTTAAAATGTTGAGATTGAATGAAAGAGAAAATGCTGTGGAACTAATGTTGGAAGCTTCCACCTGCATCTATGTAATAAAGTATTTGCGTGGACGTTTTTGTTATGTTGTTTGCTTTAATGTTTTAATTTTCTTCCCCTAATTGTATTGTTACAATAATGGGTTTGATACAGAGTATGAAATCAAATGGGATTGGATTGGATCAAATTGAATATATATTTTTTAGATTCTTTCATTTTAATAGAATAGTGGACATGCAAGATACTTGTATACAAGGTATAGAAGAAGGGCACATGTCTATGATGTTGCTTTAAAATTGGAACAGCAGAGAGCGCTAGCTGTCGAGAATAATACTGTCATGTTTAAGTGTTGTAATTGGGAAAATTATGCTAATTCTTTTTGCTTTATTCTGTCTTCTTAAATAAACTTTGTTTGATAACAGCTTGCTGGTGGGTCTTTTGTATCATACCTGGAAAAATCACATTCTGCTCACCCAAGTCAAAATCAAATGTGTCAATTAGTTCTTAGGCTAATTGCACAAAACACCTTGGAATTTCTGGCCTGGACCATAACAGAGATCACCAGTTGTGGATGCTTGATGGTTAAAATAAAATAAAAACCTCTGGGAATGACATTGTAAAGCTCACACGGAATCCTATAAACGTAAATAACATCAGTTACATTATATTCCGGTCTCCATTATGCGTCAGCCCAATTCATTCCACATATTCCAATTCTACGCATCGTGATTATTACTCAAGAAAGTCTCTAATTGTACCTCCTGCTCTTGGGTGTTGCAGAAAATATCCGTATTTCAGAGGCAAGTATGCAGCCTCGAAATGAATGGAAGTAAAGCAAATGAGCCTACTGCTGCTGAGTGCTGGACGGCATTGGCGACAGTCATGAAGTTTATAAGGGCAGAGACAGAGAGCTGCGAATTTGAGGGAGATGTTAGTTGCTAGGGAAAAAGCAGAAGGTTCAAATCATATTGTTTTTATTGATTAAGTGGGGGCGGGATGCCATAGACATTAATGGAATCACTCTGCACGGGGATGGAGGGAGGAGGATGCTTGAATCAGCGCAAGAAACTCTTTTGGATGTACGGTGGAGAATTCGATTGTCCTCCTTCTACACTGTATTGAGGCCACGGTTCTATGGGATGAGGACATCGTTAAATGAAATATTATTCATTGCCAAAAATATTGATCTTCAGAGAGTGCACGCCAGCTGCAGTGTTCAAACTCGGCTGTTGATGTGCAGCAGACAGATCCACAATGCTATTAAGGACATGCGGGTTGAGGACAATCGCTCAGCGTCAATGACGTAACGTCTAAAGTAGCTCAAAATCAGGACGATGGAATGTAACTTTCAATCCACAGCCAAGCTTTGGAAATGCACACAGAAAATCTCCAAAGACCCGGCTGTTAAGAACCAAACATCTCCAAGGACCCCTACATTACGATCCCTATTAACAGTGCGCCCGAATTTCTTATGATCCCGCCAGAGGCCAACGGGGAATGCTGTTTTCTGTCCCGGTAAAAGTCCGGTCAGCAAGTGAGATTGTAAGGACAATAGCGCACTCGTATGGTCTTACAGAGTATGGCAGAAAGTACAAGTTTGAAATGGTGAAGCGACAACTCATTAATAGAAACGAGAGGAACAAAGCACGTTAAATTAATTAGGAAAATGATAGCGAAAGGATATGACACAGAGGCTTCCGAATCCGAACAAAAACGCCAGGTGGAAAGACCAGACTAAAAAAAAACCGGAGATAGCCGCAGTGATTCTCGCTATTCTGAAGAGAAATTGCCTTCAGAAAGAGGCAGTTAGCAAGCATGAGCCACAGCAAAAGCTTCCCAGGAAGACTCCAAAAGTGCACCCACAGTGAGGATGGTAACAAATCCATCGTAAGGTCATTAGGAGTCGAAACCTAAGCTCTTTTCTCTCCTTACAAATGCTGCCAGAGCTGCTGAGATTTTGCAGCATTTTCTCTTTTGGTTCCACCGTATCTCGCACTCCCAGAGGAGTCCGAAGGGGAGGAAATAGTTAGGAAATAGTTCTCCCAAAGGGTAACACCAGGAAACGGAAATCCCCCTAAGAGAAGTAAGATGGGATCGCCCGTTCCCGTCGCAACACTCCATCCTACAATAGTAAAATCCTCCGGGAGAGGCAGAGAAGCAACCATTATATCTACTGAGGAAGTGCCGTTAACAGCGACTGAGAAGCAGACCTTATGGATAAGTTAGGTCATTTGCTTCTAAGTCACCACAATTCGGCTTTTTGGCCAAATATGCAGGAGTTAAGAAAGCAGCCAATTGACTTCGGATGATGTAAAATTTTATGAAAGGAAGAGTTGGCAGGAACAGTCCAGCAAATGTTACCCGAACCTTAGAAAAAGAGAGGTTGGATAGTTTGAACAGATAATAGTGAGGACCAAAGAAATGAACAGTTTTACTGGACAATAGGGCGAGCTATAGGCAAAGCGCTCGCCAATTGGACTAAGTTAACTTTTCTTAAACAAGATCCGAAATAATCCGTAGAAGAATACAGAGAAAGAAAATTCAGGGCTTATATAGATAATGTCGGCCTGCCAGGGATGGTGATATGTTTTTTGGCTTCCTCAAAGAGTGGTTTAGTCCAGCCCTGAACCGAATCATAGATATGAGTACTCTGATAGGATATAATTATCGTGATGTTATGAATTGGGCTATGAAAACAGAACCCAATCACCAGAAATATTCCAAAATGGCTCCAGTACAGATTGACCAGTCACAACCTTAGAAGCAGCTATGCTCAAAGTACAGTTACATGAGAAGATTAAGAATCAAGTGCAGAACAAACAGCCAAGCTGACAAAGCAGCAAACGATTTGCCAGAATAGAATTGGAAGGGACGGAAACAGCAGGTGTGACAGGATTCGAAATGAGTGACATGACAGACATTGATGTGAAGCAAGTACAGGAACCAGCATCAGAGTAAGAGAAGCAGAAGTGGGAAAAACAAGGGGACAAAAAGGTCATGATGGCTCATGGAGTAGAGAAGGGGAAATAATAGCACCAGAAGCAGTACAGCAAACCTTGTTTAAGCTTCACCATGAATTAAGCTCATGGAAGTAGAGATAACATGGCCAAATTAGTTCGAAATTGTTGATGATGCAAAGATATGGGAGAAGTAATTAAATTCTGTCAGAGATGCAGTGCGCCCTGGTGAAACCAGGCCGTCACTGCAGGGTTAAAATGAGGAAACAGCCAAGACCTTAAGGACCCTAGGAATACTTACAAATGGATTTCTTGATACCATTACCGAGAGCAAAAAGGGAGATCTATTGTTTAGTAAACATTGATCAGTTTAATCGAAGGGCTGAAGCACTTCCAATTAAAGATGTCACAGCCAAAAATGTAGATTTGATGTTGGCAAATGAAATAATTCCTCGGTGGGGAATGTCTCTTCAGTTCGATCCAGACCAGGGAACTTTTTTTCCAATGAAGAGTTTTAAGAACAGTCTGCTGAGTGTTTGGGATAAGACAAAGTTTTCACAGACCATATCACCCATAGAGCTCAGGAACGGTAGAACAAATGGATTGAGCAGTGAAGAGCAGAGTAGCCAAAGACGTTTTAGGAAAAGGAAATAATTGGATACAGTCTTTCACTGCAATATTGCTGCGACAGAGAGTGACTCCTGCTCGAGTAACAGGATTAACCCCTTTTGACTGGTAGAGAAATGCGTTATCCAGAGTATGTAATAACAGGGAGAGGGCAATGTGAATTTGTTCGAGGAGCAGTGTTTCAGTGTACGAGAGGTTTAGTAGACCGTTTACATTCTCTTAAAAAGCAGATGACCCCTCAACAGCAGCACAGTGACTGGATGAGATTAACAGAAGTGAATATTCTTAAATTAGCTCCACCACGGGATAAGGTAATGGTGAAAATTATTGCAGACAAAAAAGGGTAAGGGACCCGATGGGAGGGGCGTTTTAACGTGATGGCCACAGGACAAACATGTGCTCTGATTGATGAGAAGTGCAGTCCGCGATGGCGCCACTGGACACAGCTGAAACAATATCCTAATGAGCAACACAGTAATAACGAAATTGTCCCAGTGGTTGGATAACCCACTAGAACAGGGGATCATCATGGCTCGTGTAGCCGCATTACTGATAATAGGAATAATTTGGATTTGTAAATGAGTGACTAGTTAAGACCAAGTCATGGCACCAGAAAATCAGGGGAATGTTACAAAAGAGGAAACAGTAATGAAGCAGTTAATATGATGATAATTTCAGTACCGAGGGGCACTTTGTTTATGTTTACAGAATTCACATGAAGCTGCAGAGATAGCAACGACAACAACCAACAATCAAATCCCAAGACTTATTGCCAAGTGCCAAACTTGAAAATTAAAGGCGTTGTGATTGTTGCATGGATCTGTAAATAAATGTTTATCTTTTTTAATGTTGACCAGCAGCTGGGAAATATAAAATAGAGTATAGGGATTGTCAGCTAATCGTCTTCAAAATGATTGTAAATGTTCCTGTTCTTTTGTTGATGAATTTGTTTTTTTCAATGAGTCTGTCTATCGGAAACTGCTTTCTGATGCATACCTGTACATGGCAGACACTTACGCTAGAACTGCCAATTTATCTAAATGTTGCATTTGCTCGCACAGTCCTGTAGATGCTGATGGAGGGATACCCTTATGTCCTGTGCCTCCGTCATGGACAGAATTAATTGAGTGGGATCAGCCGACTCAATGTTTTACAGATCACGGGAGAGTGGCATTGGGTTTTCTAAGAGCTTGTAACAGAGTAAACCATTATCGAAATAGATTCTATACAGGTTGACCAGGCCCCATGAATAGCTATTCACCTGTTTTTCATGCATCCAGTCCAGCACCCTGCCTTATTTTAAATGAAGCAGAATCAACACCGAAAATGATATTGTGTGTTGAGAATTAAACAGTTCCTGGAGGGGGTTTGGACACAGGCATGTGTCAACACTCAGTAACTCTAATCAGCCGGATATGCATGGATCCAGGCAGTAATGATCAATCCTGCAATACTGCATGCTATTTCACTGGGGCAAACACTTATTCAACTCTCAATGGCACATATTGGATTTGTGGAAACAAGGCATATCCATGGCTACCTTTTGGATGGAATGGGTCGTGTTACCTTGGATATATAATTCCACATATCTATCAATCATGCCATCTCCTGTCTGGGAGAAATCGACGTGCCCTTTTGAGAAAAGACCACTTCCTTCATTTAATGATGCCCCCATATGCGTATGTAAGATTGTCACCTGCGTTTGAAGCCATTAGGTCAGATTTATAACAGGTTGACAATGATACCACAACAGCCCTCACTGAGATCAGTGAAGAAATGGTTGCAATGTGCATGGTAGCACTACAGAATCGAATGGCACTCGAGTTTATTTTGGCGGTTAAGGGTGGAATATGTGCTTTGATTGAATCGAAGTGCTGCACATATATACCTAACACTTCAGAGAGCATAATCAATTTGTTCACACGAATTAAAAAGGTTGAGAAACTTGAACAACTAACATGCATTTATTTGTGGAACTGGGAGACTGGCTGGATGGGTTTTCAGGGAACAAACATAACAAGGGATACCGTTCTTCTTCATTGTTATCTTAATGTTCATTGTAATTAAACAAAGGAGCAGATGTTGCTATTCTTTAACAGCGAATTCTGTGAAGTGTCACAGTAGTGGCATCATTCCATGTGTAGAAATAGATTCCCGAATACCAAATACCCTTCCGGCATATGACAATTTGTACTGTCAGACATCAATTAAATGGCTCACGTGATGTGATGTTACTTTTCCTTATCATAGAATCATAGAAACCCTACAGTGCAGAAGGAGGCCATTCGGCCCATCGAGTCTGCACCGACCACAATCCCACCCAGGCCCTACACCCACATATTTTACCCGCTAATCCCTCTAACCTACGCATCCCAGGACTCAAAGGGGCAATTTTTTTTTAACCTAGCCAATCAACCTAACCCGCACATCTTTGGACTGTGGGAGGAAACCGGAGCACCCGGAGGAAGCCCACGCAGACACGAGGAGAATGTGCAAACTCCACACAGGCAGCCGGGAATCGAACCCTGGACCCTGGAGCTGTGAAGCAGCAGTGCTAACCACTGTGCTACCGTGCCGCCCCCTAATGATTTTAGCATTAGTGGGCATTAAAAATTCAAATGCACTTATGCACAACTAATATAATATTAGTAATGAAAATCAAGGTACAGAAGAAAAAAATAAAGACGTCAAATACATTTTAGGATTGAAGAATATTTCCTCATGTACCGTTACTTACTGGTCTAATATTTGGCTTGCGAATGACCAGAAGGGGTGTTGTGAGTGCAAAAATCCTAAGAAGCTAGTAAGATCTTTAGATAGTAAGACATTAGGACACTGACCGAACTGTTAGCAATAAGTTACATGACTTTCAAACAGATTTATAAGCTAACAAGAAAGCAGTTTACACACATACGAAATGCGGTAAGAGATTTAAACAAGTGGCTATGATTTAATGTTTTGAATGCAATAATGTATTTTTCAGAATCGCTGTTCTCATTGGCCAAAGGCATTTTGCTGTAAAGCATCGTGGTAAACGTGTCTTGGTCAGTACAATATTCGAAGGGAATATTAATGCCTCGGGAATATACGTTTTATCAGTAGAGTTCCTAATGGAGAGAACATTCAGAACATTTCATAAATAGAGCGTATTCATTGTAGAGATAACATGGATGTATCGTGGGTTTATTTTGAAAACCTTCACTGCTTGTTCGCGTATACTGGCACCTCATCTTGAGCTACATATCCTTCACTTCCTCGCCTTGGATTCGGCCAGGTCCCATCTGGGGGCTGTGACGCAGGAATAGCTTGCCCAGAATCGGTAGCAGAAGCATCCTCCATAGCAGCACTGCAAAGGGCGATTATAATTGCGCCATCAGGGCATGACTGCCCAGACGTGGAGTCATGTATTAATCTGGTTTGGCAGTGACCAGTATGGGAACGTACACTTTGAACTTTGTGGCTGGCTTCTTGTTACTAAGGGTACAGATAGCTGGGTTAGCTGAAATGAAGCATCTGGACTCTAAGGCCAAAAGAAATGCCATAATGCCTGAAGGTAAGTTGCGATTGGAAATGGTATATGACAGGTATCATTGTTGTTTTATGTGTACTGAAGATTTAAAGTTAATGAAAGGCGGGGATAATTGATAAGAAAACTTAGAATTGATCTGTTTCGAATTATATATGTTGGAGTTCATTGGAGAGGTCTTCTTCTCCTTCACAGCGTTTTCCTTACCCTTTGATGACTTCCCCTAGCGGCCGCACGTCAAAATAAAGATTAGGTCTTTGAACTGAGACATTGGCTTCGTCAGTCTTGTATCGTCTGAGATTCTTGATGGTACCCCCGCCAACTGAAAAACCCTACAAACAGTGTCCTATGTTTTACAGTATTGCAGGTCATTCGTTATTCTCAACAGAATAAGAGTGAATCTGACAATGGTCATGTCCCAACAGATTTCTGATGCAATTATTTCTATATCTTCCTGGTATTCTGGTTACAGGAACTGCCCACCGTTGCTCCTGAAAGCCATTATCTGCTCTATTTTCGGACTCGGCAGGTTCCAGACGTTTGGTCAAAACAGTGGTCGAAATCCAGGAAAATTAAAATGGAGGCTATAAAAACTCTACCAATTAAGGCAGCTTACTTAATTCACCATTATCGGCATTGCCGCCACATAGAGAAACCGACTGATAGTCTGTTCCATTCCCGCATACATAAATCTAGTCAAAATTGCAACCGCTCTTCACATCGGCGTCCCACTGCATTCATGATATTGATTCGGGTTACCATTGTGAGGCCTCCCAGCAAAGTAAATCCTGCAACATAGCTAATGTGCTTTGTCCACAGTGGTTATTCGGAAGCAATTAAATGCAATGCGGTCACTGCACATCTGGTGTGCATTTGAAATGATCAAAAGTCTATCAGACTCAAGCAGGAGGAGAGGGTCAGACGGACATGCTATCATAATTATTTTGACTTTTTGTCCCTGCTTTGTTTCTATAGTGAAAACTCCCTTTCCTGCTCTGTCGCAATACAAATACCCTAATCTCTTCACCTGTGAGATAATGGAGGTTCACGTGTGTACTCAGTCACAAAATGTGGAGTCCTTCTCCCGTTTTGTTACTGTGAAGGCAGGCATTATCTAAACGGCTGTCACCTTTTCAGATATGCTTACTCTGAAACAGTTCCAGGCTCTCTGTCATCAGCCTGTTAGCGGTAAGCATGCAGGTGCAGCAGGCGGTAAAATAGGCAAATGGTCTGTTGGCCTTCACTGCGAGAGGTTTCGAGTACAGGAGCAGGGATGAGTTGTTGCAATTATACAAGGCCTTGGTGAGGCCACATCTAGAATATTCAATACAGTTTTGCTCTCCTTTTCTGAGGAAGGATGTTCTTACTTTCGATGGAGTGTAGTGAAGGTTCACCAGGAAATTTCTCGGGATGGTGAGACTGATGTATGCAGAGAGATGAACGAGTGTAGAATTGCTTTCGCTGGAGTTCAGAGAGGGGATATCATAGAGACGTATAATTATCTAACAGGACTAGACAGGGAGGATGCTCCCGATGGTTGGTGTGTCCAGAACCAGGGGTCACAAACTGAAGAATCAGGTCAAACGGGAGGTCATCTATTTGCGGATCGACAAGAGATGGGTGAGATCGTAAATGAATATTTGTCATCAATATTTACTGTTGAGAAAAGCATGGATGTCAGCGAACTTGGGGAAATAAATAGTGATGTCTTGAGGAGTGTACATATTACAGAGAAGGAGGTGCTGGAAGTCTTAAAGCGCATCAAGGAAGAGAAATCCCCGGCACCTGGTGAAGTATATCCCAGGACACTGTGGGGGGCAGGGAAGAAATTGCGGGCCCCTTAGCCGCGATATTTGAATCATCCCTTGCTGTTTGTAGTGTACATTGATGGTCGAGACATGAATGTGTGAGGTGTGATCAGTAAGTTTGCAGATGATACAAAAAATGGTGGTGTGGTAAATATTGAGGAGGAAAGCCTTAGATTACAGGAATCATAGAATCCTACAGTGCAGAAGGAGGCCATTCAGCCCATCGAATCTGCACTGAGCACAATCCCACCCAGGCGATATCCCCTGAACCCCATGCATTTACACAAGCAATTCTCCCTGACAGTAAGTCCAGTATATCCTGGCCAATCCACCTAACCCACAAGTCTTCCGACTGTGGGCGGAAACTGGAGCACCCAGAGGAAACCCATGCAGACACGGGGAGAATGTGTAAACTCCACACAGATGTGGTCCAAGCCAGAAATCGAACACACGTCCCTGGCGCTGTGGGGCAGCAGTGCTAACCACTGTGCCACCGTGCTGAGGAAACTGAAAGGCTTGGGCAAATGGGCAAATGTAATTTACACCTGACGAATGTGAGGCCATGCATTTGGGACGACTATCCGGACAAGGAAATGCACCATGTCCGGTCGAGTCTGAGGAAGTGCAGAGGACCAGAATGAATTTGGGGTGCATATATGTGGATCCCTAAAAGCAGCAAGACGGGTAGATGAGGTGGTTAAGACAACATGTAGGATACTTGCCTTTAGCAGCCGCAGCATAGAATATAAGAGCTGGGAGGTGATGATGGAAGTTTATAAAACGCTGGTTAGACCAGAGCAAGAGAACTGTGCACAGCTCTGGTCATCACACGACAGGAAGGATGTGATTACACTGGAGACGGTGGAGAGGAGATTCACCAGGATGCTGCCTGGGCTGGAGAGTTTCAGCTATGAGGAGAGGCTGGTTAGGCTGGGTTTTTTACCTTAGAGCAGACACGGCTGGAGGTGGAGTGGGTGTAGTGGGTGGTGGTGGGGTGGGGGCCGGGTGGGGGTGGAACTGAGTGATATGAACAAAATGATGTGGCACACAGATAGGAAGAAACCTTTTCCCTTTAGTCGAGGTTTCAATAACCAGAGGGGCGTGGATTTAAGGTAAGGGGCAGATTTTTGTGTGGATTTGAGGGAAAATGTTTCCATCCACAGGGTGCTGGGATCTGCAGCTCACGGCCTGAAAGGATAGTAGAAGCGGGAACAACCACAAGAGGCATTTAGATCAGCAACTCAAACGCCAGAGCAGATAATTATTAAACTAGAAAGAGTGCAGAAAAGATTTACTCGGATGCTACTGGGACTTGATGGATTGAGTTATAAGGAGAGGCTGGATAGACTGGGACTTTTTCCCCTGGAGCGTAGGAGGCTGAGGGGAGATCTTATAGAGGTCTATAAAATAATGAGGGGCACAGATCAGCTCGATAGTCAATATCTTTTCCTAAAGGTAGGGGAGTCTAAAACGAGACGGCATAGGTTTAAGGTGAGAGGGGAAAGATACAAAAGGGTCCAGAGGGGCAATTTTTTCACACAGAGGGTGTTGAGTGTCTGAAGCGAGCTGCCAGAGGCAGTAGTAGAGGTGGGTACAATTTTATTTTTTAAAAAGCGTTTTGATAGTTAAATGGGCACGATGGGTATCGAGGGATATGGGGCAAATGTGGGCAATTGGGATTAGTTTAATGGTTTAAAAAAGTAAGGCTGCGTGGACAAGATGGGCCGAAGGGCCTGTTTCCATTCTGTAAACTCGATGACAAGGCTGTGGATCGTGTGCTGGAAAATGGGATTGGATTGGATAGGTGTTTGATGACCAGTTCAGACATAATGGCCGAATGGCCTCATTTTGTGCTTTTAAAACCCGGGGGCTGTTAGGCGACCCTCAGCAGTGGCCCCACCACTTGCAGCTCTCACAGCGCTGGCTGGGATACCGACCACCTGCCAAACCTATCTGGTTGCAAATGCGCAATTGCAGCCAGCAGTGAGCTGCCTGGTCTGAGAGAGACATCTGTCAGCTCTCTGCTGCTGCAGCGAGCTTCAACACAGCAGCTGCCCCCAGGTAGTCCAGGGGTCCTCAGCTCTTTCTGAGCAGCCCCCGACCAGATATAGACCCAGCCCCCTCCCCGCCACCTGGTCCAATCACCCCAAATTCCCCCACAGCAATTGCATGCAGAGTGTCAGCAGGGCACCTCTCCCTAACCCACTGTGCATGCAGAGAGGCAGCGAGAGCCCCTCCCTACCCCACTGTGCATGCAGAGAGGCAGCGAGACCCCCTCCCTACCCCACTGTGCATGCAGAGAGGCAGCGAGACACCCTCCCTGCCCCACTGTGCATGCAGAGAGGCAGCAACACCCCTCCCTACCCCACTGTGCATGCAGAGAAGCAGCGAGACCCCCCCGCCCTACCCCACTGTCCATGCACTGAGGCAGCGAGACCCCCCTCCCTACCCCACTGTGCATGCAGAGAGGCAGCAAGACCCCCCTCCCTACCCCACTGTGCATGCAGAGAGGCAGCGAGACCCCCTCCCTCCCCCACTGTGCATGCAGAGAGGCAGCGAGACCCCCCACCCTGCCCCACTGTCCATGCACTGAGGCAGTGAGACCTCCCTCCCTACCCCACTGTGCATGCACAGAGGCAGCAAGACCCCCCTCCCTACCCCACTGTGCATGCAGAGAGGCAGCGAGACCCCCTCCCTACCCCACTGTGCATGCAGAGAGGCAGCGAGGCCCCCTCCCTGCCCCACTGTGCATGCAGAGAGGCAGCGAGACCCCCTCCCTACCTCAATGGGCATGCAGAGAGGCAGTGATGCCCCCCTCCCTACCAACACCAATCACGTGCAGACTGGCAGCGGGGACCACTGCACCCCACAGACAGCGGGCAGAGTGGTAACGGGACCCTCTCCGAAGCAGCAACTACGTTCAGAGTCGGCCCCGCTACCTTCAGGCTCCGCCCCTGTAGACCCCACCACCTCATGCCCCACTCCCTGGTACTGCCCGGTGGGCATTGCCCAAGGGGCACCTACCTTTGCCCTCGACCGCCCGGTGTCCTCAATGGCCTTCAGTTCGCCCGGCGAGGTCATCATGACTCGTCCTCATACATGTGGCCAGCTGTTTTCCTCACCGGACCCAACTTCTCCCGGTGAGGCTGCAAAGACAACTGTATTGATTTTCTTGTCATTTACTGTACTGGGTTTGCTGCTCTTGTTGAATCTCTGTATCCAGTTATTAATTCTTTCAGCCACTGACAATTGTCTCAGGGTCTATGGGCTGGGATGTCTTCTGAGTGCTGTGACTTTCCATAGACATGTGACCTCAAACACTATTCCACCGTGCGTAAAAGATTGAGACAGAACACTTTTTACCCTCTGCATATAACACCAGTTCACCCACCCAATCACCAGGCCGCAGAATCAATTTTATTGGTCATATCTGCACAGCAGGATCTCACAGAGAGAAAACATATTTCATTAAATTTGAAATGTATTCATCAGTGTCACAAGTATGCGAACATTAATATTGCAATGAAGTTACTATAAAAATCCCCGAGTCACCACACTCAAGCGCCTGTTCAAGTACACCGAGGGACAATTTAGCACGGCCAATGCACCCAACCAGCACAACTTGCAGATAGTGGAAGGAAACTGGAGCACCCGGAGGAAACCCATGCAGACATGGGGAGAACATGCAGAATCTGCACAGACAGTGGCCAAGCCTGCAATTGAACCAGGACCTCTGGTGCTGTGAGGCACCACAATTCCACAATTCCATCCCAGGCTCGCTAATTTCATTTAAATTTGTTTTAAAATGAATTGAAATAATTTATTCAGCCTCTTGCCGGAAATGGGCAGGAGTCTGAATCCGCTGTTGATCCATTGCCGGTGAAGGTTGCAAGAGGTGAGAAATGGGACGTGGACCTGAGTTCCAGGCTGTCACGCGGTTTTACTTGATCACCCCACCATCAATGGACAGGGAGTAGCTGTTATCCTGCCGCCCCCCTCCCCCCCCGACCGTGTGTATGTTGCGTGTGTCTATATTGTCTGTACCAGTATGCATGTGTGTGTGTGCGTGTTTGTGTGTGAGCAACAGAGTACCTGACGAGTGTTCCTAAGTGTGCGTTATTCTGGAGTGTTGCAGCAATTTTGGTTCTTGAATTTGTGTGTGAGTGGGAGTAAGTGTCTAAATCTGATTGCTTCTATCAACAAATGTGTATATTAATGTATGTGTGTTTGGGTGTGTCTGTGTGTTTGTGTTCCTGTTGCTCTCGGAGAGCTTGTGGTGGCACAGGGGATAGCATTGCAGCCTCACAGCACCAGAGGTCCTGGTTCAATTGCAGGCTTGGCCACTGTCTGTGCAGATTCTGCATGTTCTCCCCATGTCTGCGTGGCTTTCCTCCGGGTGCTGCAGTTTCCTCCCACAAAGTTGTGCTGGTTGCGTGCATTGGCCGTGCTAAATTCTCCCTCAGTGTACTTGAACAGGCGCTGGAGTGTGGTGACTCGGGGATTTTTATAGTAACTTCATTGCAATGTTAATGTTCGCATACTTGTGACACTGATGAATACATTTCAAATTTAATGAAATATGTTTTCTCTGTGCAGATATGACCAATAAAATTGATTCTGCGGCCTGGTGATTGGGTGGATGAACTGATGTTATATGCAGAGGGTAAAAAGGATTCTGTCTCAATCTTTTACGCACGGTGGAATAGTGTTTGAGGTCACATGTCTATGGAAAGTCACAGCACTCAGAAGACATCCCAGCCCATAGACCCTGAGACAATTGTCAGTGGCTGAAAGAATTAATAACCGGATACAGAGATTCAACAAGAGCAGCAAACACAGTACAGTAAATGAGACGAAAATCAATACAGTTAAACAGCCTTTCTAGAATTAGGAACTGGACACAGGGGACGGGAGTTTACAGCCTCACTCTTCCCCAAACTCCAAAATCCCACCCGTGTTCAACAGACCATCCCATTCTCCGCCCCTCGCCTGCTCCGATTCCCGTGGCGGTCGGGCCGGTCCAATTCCAGCCAGAGACTTACCCGGAACACCAACAATCGCCAGGAGGGGATAGTAAAAGCATTGAATCAAGTACAGTAGATATTGAATCCGAACAGCTGATGTGAACCAATCATCAGCAGTAAACTCAGAAATCCAATAGAATAAACTCCTGTCCTTGGTTGGAACATTCCGGTTCATTGTTCCCAGATTCCGATCCATTGTTGCAAGATTCCAATCCATTGTTCCCAGATTCCAATCCATTGTTCCCAGATTCTGATCCATTGTTGGAAGATTCCGGTTCATTGTTCTCAGATTCTAGAGGACACAGGTTTAAGGTGAGACGGTAGAGATACAAAAGTGTCCAGAGGGGCAATTTTTTCACACAGAGGGTGGTGAGTGTCTGGAACAAGCTGCCAGATGTAGGAGTAGAGGCGGGTCCAATTTTGTCTTTTAAAATGCATTTAGATAGTTACATGGGTAGAGAAGGATATGGGCCAAATGCAGGCAAATGGGGTTAGTTTATGAGTTTAAAAAAAAGGGTAGCATGGACAAGTTGGGCCGAATGGCCGATTTCCATGCTGTAAACCTCTAATACTCTGTTCTGATCCATTGTTGGAAGACTCCAATCCATTGTTCCCAGATTCTGATCCATTGTTGGAAGACTCCAATCCATTCTTCCCGGATTCTGATCCATTGTTGGAAGACTCCAATCCATTGCTCCCAGATTCTGATCTCTCCTCTCCCTCCCTCTCTCTCCACTGCCGCTGATCTCTGTTGGTGTCGGAGTTGTCGCTCCCGCTGACTCAATGGGACAACACATTGAACGGAATCCCTTATTAATAGAAGAGGGGAATCCCTCCAGGCACACTAATCGGATCCATGGAGACTCACATCAATTCCAGTCACTAAACAAACAGCTTCACTTAACCCCCTTCAACCCAACACTTTTTATCCCCAACGTAGAACAGTTACAGCCTCGATGGGGTGTTGAGGGTCAGGGAGGGATGGAAAGTTGGAAATAATGTAGGGTCAATATTAATTCGATATAGCAGAGATCACTCGGCTAGTGTTAATTTTGAGATGACGAGAATACAAAAGCAGGGGTGTACTGCTGAGGGTTTATAAGACACTGGTCTGACCGCATTCAGAGTATTGTCAGCAATTTTGGTCCCCGTATCTAAGGAAGGATGTGCTGGCCTTGGAGAGGGTCCAGAGCAGGTTCACAAGAATGATCCGGGGAATGAAAGACTTGACGCATGAGGAGCGTCTGAGGACTGGGGGTCCACACTCGATGCAGTTTTGAAGTATGAGGAAGGGGATAACATTGAAACTTACAGAATAATGAAAGGCCTGGATCGAGTGCACTTGGGGAAGATGTTTCCATGAGTAGGGGAGACTTGGACCCGAGGGCACAGACTCAGAGGGAAGGGATGGCCTTTTAGAAATGTGATGTGGAGATGGTGGTGTTGGACTGGGGTGTGCGCAGTAAGAAGTCTCACAACACCAGTTTCCCACTCACCTGATGAAGGAGCAGCGTTCCGAAAGCTCGTGATTCCAAATAAACCTGTGGGACTTTAACCTGCTGTTGTGAGACTTCTTACTTCAGAACTGAGACGAGGAGGAATTTCTTCAGCCAGAGGGTGGTGAATCTGTGGAATTCATTGCCACACAAGGCTGTGGAGGCCAGATCATTGACTGTATTTAATAAAGAGATAAATAGGTCCTTGACTGGTACAGCGATCAAGGGTTACGGGGAGAAAGCAGGAGAATGGGTTTGAGAAACTTATCAGCCAGAATTGAATGGTGGAGCCGGCTAGACGGACCGAATGGCCTCATTCTGCTCTGATATCTTATTGTCTTCTGGGTATCATGGTCGTGGTTTTTAGATGAAGTTAACGTCAATCAGGGTTGATATAGTCTGCTTAATCCAGGTTGTAGCAGATCTTATGTACAGCTCATGGACAGAACAATCTTAGTATAGGACTTCACACGGATCAATCTCTCAGCATTACGTACAGTACAGTCTTAGCTCGAGTCATCAGATAGAACTATCTCTCAGTGTTACGTACAGTACAATCTGAGGCTTCAGATAGAACTATCTCTCAGTGTTATGTACAGTACAATCTGAGGCTTCAGATAGAACTATCTCTCAGTGTTACGTACAGTACAATCTGAGGCTTCAGATATAACTATCTCTCAGTGTTATGTACAGTACAATCTGAGGCTTCAGATAGAACTATCTCTCAGTGCTATGTGCAGTACAATCTGAGGCTTCAGATAGAACTATCTCTCAGTGTTATGTACAGTACAATCTGAGGCTTCAGATAGAACTATCTCTCAGTGTTATGAACAGTACAATCTGAGGCTTCAGATAGAACTATCTCTCAGTGTTATGAACAGTAAAATCTGAGGCTTCAGATAGAACTATCTCTCAGTGTTACGTACAGTACAATCTGAGGCTTCAAATAGAACTATCTCTCAGTGTTGCGTACAGTACAATCTGAGGTTTCAAATGGAACTATCTCTCAGTGTTATGTACAGAAGAACCTGATCAAGAAGCTTCACATCAATCTTTCTCAGCGTTTTCTCTTTTGAGGTTGTAAGGAGGCAAAGGTGAGTTGAGGAGTGTGTGGGAGAAGGACACCGGGACACCTGAACAGAGTCAGCAGCACCTTGAGGAGAGTGTGAGAGGGGGACACTGGGACACCGGGACAGACAGTCAGCACCTTGAGGAGAGTGTGAGGGGGACACTGGGTCACCGGGACAGACAGTCAGCACCTTGAGGAGAGTGTGAGGGGGACACTGGGTCACCGGGACAGACAGTCAGCACCTTGAGGAGAGTGTGAGAGGGACACTGGGACACCGGGACAGACAGTCAGCACCTTGAGGAGCGTGTGAGAGGGACACTGGGACACCGGTACAGACAGTCTGCACCTTGAGGAGCGTGTGAGAGGGACACTGGGACAGACAGTCAGCACCTTGAGGAGAGTGTGCGAGGGACACTGGGACACCGGGACAGGCAAGCAGCACCTTGAGGAGAGTGTGAGAGGGACACTGGGACAGACAGTCAGCACCTTGAGAAGAGTGTGAGAGGGGGGACACTGGGACACGGGGACAGGCAAGCAGCACCGTGAGGAGAGTGTGAGAGGGACACTGGGACATCGGGACAAGCAAGCAGCACCTTGAGGAGATTGTGAGAGGGACACTGGGACAGATAGTCAGCACCTTGAGGAGAGTATGAGAGGGGGGACACTGGGACACGGGGAGAGGCAAGCAGCACCGTGAGGAGAGTGTGAGAGGGACACTGGGACATCGGAACAAGCAAGCAGCACCTTGAGGAGATTGTGAGAGGGACACTGGGACAGATAGTCAGCACCTTGAGGAATGTGTGAGAGGGGGACACTGGAACACCGGGACAGACAGTCAGCACCTTGAGGAGAGTGTGAGAGGGGGACACTGGGACACTGGGACAGACAGTCAGCACTTTGAGAAGAGTGTCAGATTCGGACACTGGGACACGGGGACAGGCATTCAGCTTGTTGCGCACATTGAAATTGGCCGGTACGATGTTGTGGGCATCACAGAGACGTGGCTGCAAGGGGATCAGGGGCATCTAAATATCCAAGGATAGGTGTCTTATTAGAAGGAGAGGCAGATGGGCAAAGGGGGCGGGGTTGCATTGTTCGTAAGGAATGGCGTTAAACCAACAGCAAGAAGCGATACAGGATCAGAAGGCAGAGAAACTCTGTGGGTAGAGTTGAGGAGAAACAATGGTAAAAAGACCCTGATGGGAGTTCTCTGGAGGTCTCCAAGCAGTAGTCAGGATGAGGGGCAGAAAATAAATCTGGAGATAGAAAAGGCACATAAAAAGGCAATATTACAATAATTATGGGGAACTTCAATATGCAGGTGGCCTGGGAAAATCCGGTAGGTTGTGGGTCCCAAGAAAAGGAATTTGTGGAATGTCTAAGAGATGCTTTTTTGGAGCAGCTTGTGACAGAGCCCACTGGGGAAAGGGAATTCCGGAGTTGGTGATGTGTAATGAGGCAGATTTGATCAGGGAACTTAAGGTGAAGTGACCCTGAGAGAGCTTTGACCACAATGTGATAGAATTTACCCTGCAGTTTGAGAGGGAGAAACTGGAATCAGATGTAAAGGTATTTGAATTAAATAAAGATAACTACAAGGACATGAGGGAGGACCTGGCCAGAGTTGATTGGAAAGGGAGCCGAGCAGGGGAGACAGTGGAACGGAATTACAGGAGTTTTCCGGGGTGGGTGGTTATTCGGGAGGCACAACAGAAATTCATCCCAAGGAGGAGGAAACATGCGAAAGAGAGGACGAAGCTTCCATGGCTGACGAGGAAAGTAAAGGACAGCATAAAAGCAAAAGAATCACTGGAGGCAGGGAGGGTACCAGAGGACTGGAAATTAGCTGATGTAACACCGCTGTTTAAGAAGGCAGGGAGGCAGCAGATGGGAAATTATAGGCCGGTTAGACTGACTTCGTTCATTGGCAAGATTTTAGAGTCCATTATTAAAGATGAGATCGCAGAGTACTTGGAAGTGCATGATAAAGTCGGACTGAGTCAGCACGGCTTTGTCAAGGGGAGCTCATGTCTGACAATTCTGTTAGAGTTCTTTGAGGAGGTAACAAGAAAGTTAGATAAAGGAGAACCAGTGGACCTGATTTATTTGGATTTCCAAAAGGCCTTCGACAAGGTGCCACATCGGAGACTTTTAAATAAGTTGTGCCCGTGGTGTTATGGGTAAGAACCTGACATGGATAGAGGATTGGTTGACTGGCAGAAGGCAGAGAATGGGGATAAATGGGTCTTTTTCAGGATGGCAGCCAGTGACTAGTGGTGTGCCTCAGGGGTCGGTGCTGGGACCACAACTTTTCACAATAAACATTAACGATTTGGAAGAACGAAATGAAGCCACTGTTGCCAAGTTTGCAGATGATGGAAAGATATGCAGAGGGAGAGATAGTATTGAGGAAGCAGGGGGACTGCACAAAGACTTGGATAGGCCAGGAAAGTGGGCAAAGAAGTGGCAGATGGAATATAACGTGGAAAAGTGTGAGATTATAAACATTGGAAGGAGAAATGGAGGCATAGACAATTTTCTAATTGGGGAATTGCTTTGGCAATCAGAAGCACAAAGGGACTAGGGAGTCCTTGTTCAAGATTCTCTTAAGGTTAACGTGTAGGTTCATAGAACCATAGAAAATTACAGCTCAGAAACAGGCCTTTTGGCTCTTCTTGTCTGTGCCGAACCATTTTTTGCCTAGTCCCACTGACCTGCACTTGGACCATATCCCTCCACACCCTCTCATCCATGAACCCGTCCAAGCTTTTCTTAAATGTTCAGGTAGCAGTCAGGAAGCCAAATGCAATGTTAGCATTCATGTCGAGAGGGCTGGAATACAAGAGCAGGGATGGACTTCTGAGGCTGTCTAAGGCTCTATTTGGAGAATTGTGAGTTGTTTTGGGCCCAGTATCTGAGGAAGGATGTGCTGGCCGAGGAAAGGATCCAGAGGAAGTTCACAAGAATGATCCCTGGAATTAAGAGCTTGTCGTATGAGGAACGGTTGAAGACTCTGGATCTGGACTCGTTGGAGCTAGAAGGATGAGGGGGATCTTATTGAAACTTACAGGATACTGCGAGGCCTGGATAGTATGTTTCCACTCGTAGGAAAAACTAGAACCAGAGGGCATAACCTCAGGCTAAAGGGACGATCCTTTAAAACGGAGAGAAGGAGGAATTTCTTCAGCCAGAGAGTGGTGAATCTGTGGAATTCATTGCCACAGAGGGCTGTGGAGGCCAGGTCATTGAGTGTCTTTAAGACAGAGACAGATAGGTTTTTGATCAAGAAAAGGAATCAAGGGTTATGGGGAGAAGGCAGGAGAATGGGGATGAGAATCTTATCAGCCATGATTGAATGGCGGAGCAGACTCGATGGGCCGAATGGCCGAAATCTGTTCCTCTATCTCAAGGTTTTATGAAGAGAGGTTGGATAGGCTTGGGCAGCTTTCGTTGGAGCAGAGAAGACTGAGGGGCAACCTGATCGAGGTGTTCAAGATTATGAGGGACATGGACAGAGTGGATAAGGAGCAGGGATAAACTGGGCTTGTTCTCACTGGAAAGACGGAGGATGAGGGATGACCGAATAGAGGTGTATAAAATTATGAAAGGCATAGATAGGGTGAACGGTGGGAAGCTTTTTTCCAGGTCGTTGCTGACGTTCACGAGGGGTCATAGGTTCAACGTGAGGGAGGGGGAGGTGGTTTAACACGGATATCAGAAGGACGTATTTTACACAGAGGGTGGTGGGGGCCTGGAATGCGCTGTCGGGCAAGGTGGTGGAGGCAGACACACTGGGAATGTTTAAGACTTATCGAGATAGCCACATGAACGGAGTGGGAATGGAGGGATACAAAATAATGGTCTAGTTTGGACCAGGGAGTGGTGCGAGCTTGGAGGGCCGAAGGGCCTGTTCCTGTGCTGTATTGTTCTTTGTTCTTTGAGCAGCTGTTTCCCTTAGTTGAAGGGTCAGTTACGAGGGTCATAGGTTCAAGGTGAGGGGCAGGAGGTTTAGGGGGAATGTGAGGAAAAACCCTTTTACCCAGAGGGTGGTGACGGTCTGGAATGCGCAGCCTGGGAAGGTGGTGGAGGTGGGTTGCCTCACATCCTCTAAAAAGTGCCTGGATGAGCACTTGGCACAGCCATAACATTCAGGGCTATTTACCAGGTGCTGGCAAGCGGGATTAGGTGGGCAGGTCAAGGCATTTCATGCATCGGTGCAGACTCGATGGGCCGAAGGGCCTCTTCTGCGCCGTGTGATTCTATGATTCTCTGAGTGTTGCTGAGGTCATGGAGTGGCCGGGAAGTGATGGGTTCAGGCTGGTTGGGTTGGTGGGGATCAGGTGGTGGGAGAGGCGGGTGAAAGTGGAATGTTGCAATGGAACCAATGTAAAAACCAACAGAACCACATTGGATCTGTTGTAGTGACCAATGGGAACAAGCTGTAAGGGTCAGCTGACCCAGTAAACTATGTAACCAATGAGAAAATGATGTGGTTGTCAGCTGACCAGCTGACTCAGTATAAGTAAGAAGCTGCTGTGGTTTGTGGGAGCTTGGAATGGCCCAGGGTGAGGCCTCGAGTGTTGGAGTAATGATGTTTCATTATTGAAACGTTTTGTCTGATTTACAAGTTGGAGTAAGTTTTGTTTCATTTTATTGCCCAGAACTGAAGAGTCCCTTCTGCTGGATGATCATGGAATACCGAGGGGGGTGGGGTGTTTATTTGGGGTGGGGGGTGAGGGTAGGGCGTGTGGGGCTGTCCCATACGGGGCACCGTCTGCGCCTTTAAAATAAAATCCTTAGTTACAAGAGAATTTTCCCCCTCCTAATGTTTTCATTGCAACTATGATCTGATGTCAGTGATTGAAATCAGTTTGTCAGATGGTAGCAGGCACAGCACAATTCTCCAGCTGAATAGGCCTTCTGGACAATCGCCGGGTAAACCCTTAACTATCAGGGGCGCAACAAGTACGATAATAGCCAGCCCTCCCCTTCCCATTACCAGACAGCCCCCCCCCCACCCCCCTACACCGCCCTCCAGCCCATTCTTCAACCTATTACTAATTAAAACTCTGTCTGTCTCCTCAAATTTACCATGTCCCAGCATCCACCGCACTCCGAGGTAATGAATTCCACAGATTCACCACCCATTGAGAGAAGTAATTTCTCCCCATGTCTGTTTTAAATCTGCTGCCCCTTTCCCGTAAGATGCCCTACATTGTTCTACACTGTGATTCCTGATAGGCTGCTTTATACCACTCCCACTACAGTGGCACAGTGGTTAGCACTGCTGCCTCACAGCGACAGGGACCTGGGTTCGATTCCCGGCTTGGGTAACTGTGTGTGCGGAGTCTGCATGTTCTCCCCATGTCTGCGTGAGTTTCCTCCGGCTGCTCCGGTTTCCTCCCACAGTCTGAAAAACGTGCTGTTTGGTGGATTGGCAACGCTAAAGTGTCCTTAGTGTCCACAGATGTACTGGATCGGTGGATTGGCCATTCTACATTACCCCTTCGTGTCCACAGATGTACTGGATAGAACATAGAACATAGAATATTACAGCGCAGTACAGGCCCTTCGGCCCTCGATGTTGCGCCGACCAGTGAAACCAATCTAAAGCCCCTCTAAAATTCACTATTCCAATATCATCCATATGGTTATCCAATAACCATTTGAATGCTCTTAATGTTGACGAGACCACGACTGCTGCAGGCAGGGCATTCCACGCCCTTGCTACTCTCTGAGTAAAGAACCTACCTCTAACGTCTGTCCTATGTCTCTCACCCCTCAATTTAAAGCTCTGTCCCCTCGTGTTCGCCAACACCATCCGAGGTAAAAGCCTCTCACTATTCACCCTATATAATCCTCTGATCATCTTGTATGCCTCTATTAAGTCACCTCTTAACCTTCTCTCTAACGAAAACAACCTCAAGCCCCTCAGCCTTTCCTCATACGATTTTCCCACCATACCAGGCAACATTCTGGTAAATCTCCTCTGCACCCCTTCCAACACTTCCACATCTTTCCTATAATACGGCGACCAGAACTGTACGCAATACTCCAAATGCGGCCGCACCAGAGATTTGTAGAGTTGCAGCATGAACTCCTGGCTCCGAAACGCAATCCCTCTACCAATAAAAGCTAACACACCGTACGCCTTCTTAACAACCCTATCAACCTGGGTGCCAACTTGCAGGGATCTATGCATATGGACTCCCAGATCTCTCTGTTCATCCACACTACCATTTATCTTACCATTAGCCCAGTACTCTGTATTCCTGTTCCTCCTTCCAAAGTGAATCACCTCACACTTTTCCGCATTAAACTCCATTTGCTACCTCTCAGCCCAGCTCTGCAGCTTACCTATGTCCCTCTGTAACCTGCCACTTCCCTCCGCACTGTCAACAACTCCATCGACTTTAGTGTCATCCGCAAATTCACTAATCCATCCTTCCACGCCCTCATCCAGGTCATTAATAAAAATGACAAACAGCAGTGGCCCCAAAACAGATCCTTTCGGTATACCGCGAGTAACTGAACTCCAGGATGAATATTTCCCATCAACCACCACCCTTTGTTTTCTTACAGCTAGCCAATTCCTGATCCAAACCACTAAATCACCCTCAATCCCATGTGTCCGTATTTTCTGCAAAAGCTTAACACTTTGCTGAAATCCATATACACCACATCAACCGGTTTACCCTCATCCACCTCTTTGGTCACCTTCTCAAAGAACTCAATAAGGTTTGTGAGGCACGACCTACCCTTCACAAAACCGTGCTGACTATCCTAATCAAATTATTCCTTTCTAGGTGATCATGAATCCTAAATCTTGTAATCCTTTCCAATACTTTGCCCACAACAGAAGTAAGGCTCACCGGTCTATAATTACCAGGGTTGTCCCTACTCCCCTTCTTGAACAAGGGGACAACATTTGCTATCCTCCAGTCTTCTGGCACTGTTCCTGTAGGAAATGACGACACAAAGATCAAAGCCAAAGGCTCTGCAATCTCCTCTCTAGCCTCCCAGAGAATCCTAGGATAAATCCCATCCGGCCCAGGGGACTTATCTATTTTTACCATTTCCAGAATTGCTAACACCTCCTCCTTATGAACATCAATCCTATTCAGTCCAACAGCCTGCATCTCAGTGCTCCCCTCAACAACACTGTCCCTCTCCAGTGTGAATACCGACGAAAAATATTCATTTCGTGCCTCTCCTATCTCTTCAGACTCCACGCACAACTTCCCACTCCTGTCCTTGACTGGCCCTAATCTTACCCTAGTCATTCTTTTACTCCTGACATACCTATAGAAAGCTTTAGGGTTTTCCTTGATCCTACCCACCAAAGGCTTCTCATGTCCCCTCCTGGCTCTTCTTAACTCTTTCTTGAGGTCCTTCCTGGCTAACTTGTAACTCTCAAGCTCCCTAACTGAGCCTTCATGTCTCAACTTAACATAAGTCTCCTTCTTCCTCTTCACAGGAGGTTCAACCTCTTTAGTAAACCACGGTTGCCTCACACGTCTGCTTCCTCCCTGCCTGACAGGTACATATTTATCGAGGACGCGTAGTAGCTGTTCCTTAAACAAGTTCCACATTTCAATTGTGCCCATCCCCTGCAGTTTCCTTCCCCAACCTATGCCAGCTAAATCTCGCCTAATCGCATCATAATTTCCTTTCCCCCAGCTATAACTCTTGCCCTTTGGTATCTACCTATCCTTTTCCATTGATAAAGTAAACGTAATCGAATTGTGGTCACTGTCACCAAATAGCTCACCTACCTCCAAATCTAACACCTGGCCTGGTTCATTACCCAATACCAAATCCAATGTGGCCTCTCCTCTTGTTGGTCTATCTACATACTGCGTCAGGAAGCCTTCCTGCACACACTGGACAAAAACCGACCCCTCTGAAGTACTCGAACTATAGCTTTTCCAGTCAATATTTGAAAAGTTAAAGTCCCCCAGTACAACTACCCTGTTACTTTCGCTCCTATCCAAAATCATGCTTGCAATCTTTTCCTTTATATCTCTGGAACTTTTCGGAGGTCTATAAAAAAAGTCCCAACAGGGTGACCTCTCCTGTCCTGTTTCTAACCTCAGCTCAAACTACCTCAGTAGACGAGTCCTCATCAAATGTCCTTTCTGGCACCGTAATACTGTCCTTGACTAACAATGCCACACCTCCCCCTCTTTTACCACCTTCCCTGCACTTACTGAAACATCTAAACCCCGGAACCTGCAACAACCATTCCTGTCCCTGCTCTATCCATGTCTCCGAGATTGCCACAACATCGAAATCCCAGGTACCAACCCATGCGGCAAGCTCACCCACCTTATTCTGGATGCTCCTGGCGTTGAAGTATACACACTTCAAACCGCCTTCCTGCCTGCCAGTATACTCCTGCGACTCTGAAACCTCATCCATGACCTCACTACTCTCAACCTCCTGTACACTGGGGCTACAATTCAGGTACCCACCTCCCTGCTGAATTAGTTTAAACTCTCCCGAAGTGCATTAGCAAATTTCCCCCCCAAGATATTAGTACCCCTCTGGTTCAAGTGCAGACCATCCTGTTTGTAGAGGTCCCACCGACCCGAGAAAGAGCCCCAATTGTCCAGGTATCTGAATCACCCCCTCCTGCACCATCCCTGTAACCACGTGTTCAACTGCTCTCTCTCCCTATTCCTCTCCTCACTATCACGTGGCACGGGTAACAAACCAGAGATAACAACTTTGTTTGTTCTACCCCTAAGCTTCCACCCTGACATCCCCATCCCTTTTCCTACCTATGTCTTGAGTGCCTATGTGAACCACAACTTGGAGCTGGTACCACTCCCCCTTAAGGATATCGAAAACACGATCCGAGACATCGCGGACTCTGGCTCCTGGGAGGCAACACACCAACCGCGGGTCTCTCTCGTTCCCGCAGAATCTCCTATCTGTCCCTTTTACTATGGAGTCCCCAATGACTAATCCTCTACTTCTCTCCCCCCTTCCCTTCTGAGCCACAAGGACAGACTCTGAGCCAGTGACCTGTACACCATGGCTTACCCCTGCTAAGTCGTCCCCCCCAACAGCATCCAAAAGTGTACTATCCCCAATTTCTACATTTTTTGTTTCTCCCCCTACGTGGATGGCTCCCTGTATCTTGGTGCTGGATAGGTCGAAGGGCCATTCTACATTGCCCCTTAGTGTCCACAGATGTGCAGGTTAGGTGGATTGGCCATTCTACATTGCTCCTTAGTGTCCACAGATGTACTGGATAGGTGGATTGGCCATTCTACATTGCCCGCTAGTGTCCACACATGTGCGGGTAAGGTGAATTGGCCATTCTACATTGCCCCTTAGTGTCCAAAGATTTGCAGCTCAGGTGAATTGGTCATGCTAAATTTAGCACTCATGCCACGATGAATCGTAGAATTCTAGTGCAAAAGGAGGCCATTCAGCCCATCGAGTCTGCACCGGCCACAATCCCATCCAGGCCCTGTCCCTATAACCCCATGCTTTTACCCCAGCTCGTCTCCCTGACACTAAGGGGCAATATAGCATGGCCAATCCACCTAACCTGCATATCTTTGGAGTGTGGGAGGAAACCGGAGCACCTGGAGGAAACCCACGCAGACACGGGGAGAACGTGCAAACTCCACACAGACAGTGACCCGAGGCCAGGAATCGAACCCGGGTCCCTGGCGCTGTGACACCCCACGAAGTATCAATTTATTTCTGAATGTCAAGATTTATTAATGTTGGGGGTACAGAGTGTGAGCAGAAATAGAGGATTTTAGGGCACCTTCGTGTTGAGCTGGGCCAGAGAACGGGGGTTTGAACATTTCAATTCAGTTCGTAAAATCTGGAAATAAGTCAGTGAAAATAACGGTGAAGTTGATGGGTTGTTCTAAAAACCTGACCAGTTCACTGATGTACTTCAGGAGAGGTCCTTACCCAGGCTCAGCTCTACGTGACTCCAGCCCCACGCCAATGTGGTTGACTCAACTGTCCTCTGAAGTGACTGAGTCAGCCCTGTTTTTGTAAGAAAGCTCCAACGATGAATTTCCAAGGATGGACACTAAAGTCAGCAATGCCCACACACTGAGAATGAACAATACTGATTTTGGCACGACACATCGGTTCTGTTACACAACACTAAGGGCCTCATGGTCTGATTTGCCAGCGGGATAAAGCCTCAGAACAGCAGGTTGTGTAGTGTCCAAACATGTGCAGGTTGGGTGGATTGTCCATGCTGAATTGCCCCTTAGTGTCCAAAGATGAGAAGGATAGGTGGATTAACCATGCTAACTTGCCCCTTAGTGTCCAAAGATATGGAGGATCGGTTGATTGGCCATGTTAAATTGCCTTAACGGGCGCGGAAACTTGGTAAAGTCAGGTGTGAGGCGATCAGTACAATCCGTAGAGATGTCCACTTTACCAAGGCCCGAAAATGGCCGCGATCCGAACCGCGCCCGAAATGGGTGATGCATTTAAATTGACTTAATGAGCTGGATGCCCAATCTTACCTGCATTTCCCCCCTTACCATCGCGTTCGCCCGTCCAGATTCGGCGCGGAACAGATGTGCTCGGCAAAGGTCTGTTTCGGCCAGTCCAGCTCTGGGGAGGTAAGATCAGAGCTTCTGGCGGCTCTCTGACTCGGATCAGTGGTGGGGGGAGCGGGGGGTGGGGGTGCGGGAGGCCGGAGGTGGATCAGATCATTCTCTGGTCATGGGGGGAGGGGAGGGAGGTGGATCAGATCATTCTCTCGTGAAGGGGGCAGGGGTGGGAGGGTTGCCATTGCCATTCTGCGTGTGATCGGTGCGGGGGGTGGGGGGGGGGGTCGCGATCGGTCTGGGTAGTGGGGGAGGTGGGTGTAAAGGGGGATAGTTATGTTGTGGGGTGGGGCGATGTCTGTGGGGGCCATCACTCCCACTTTTCGCTCCCAGGTCACTTTATCCGCTTGTTGCTGCCCGGGAGCGATGTGACAGGGGCCCCCATTTCAGATGTATTTCTCACTGCGCACGTGCAGTTCAGAGCTCCAATCGGAGTTGCAGCGTTTCGAGAGCGAGAAGCCCCGCCCACAGAGCGATTCACACTCACAATGTTTTTTTTCCAGGGTAAGTGCGTATGGGGCCCCGGAGAACAGATTTCCAAGTCAGATCTGAATTGCGTCCAGATTCAGCGCTTGGAATCAAAATGGTAAAATCGGGCCCTTAGTGTGCAAAGGTGTACAGGTTCGGGGGATTGGCCATGCTAAATTCTCCCCAACTGTCCAATGACATGCTGGTCAGGTGCATTGGCCACGCTAAATTGCCCCTTAGTGTCCAAAGACATGCTGGTCAGGTGCATTGGCCATGCTAAATTGCCCCTTAGTGTCCAAAGACATGCTGGTCAGATGCATTGACCATGCTAAATTCTCCCTGAGTACATGCGAACAGGTGCCGGAGTGTGACGACTTGGGGATTTTCACAGTCGATTCATAGAGATTTACAGCATGGAAACAGGCCCTTTGGCCCAACTTGTCCACACATCCCAGTTTTCACCAATAAGCCAGTCCCAATTGCCCGCATTTGGCCCATATCCCTTTATACCCATAGAAATCATAGAATCCCTAATGTGCAGAAGGAGGCCATTTGGCCCATCATGTCTGCACCAATCATAATCCCACCCAGACCCTAACCCTGTAACCCCACCCATTTATCATGCTAGTCCACCTGACACTAAGGGGCAATTTACTATGGCCAATCAAACTAACCTGCTCGCCTTTGGACTGTGGAAGGGAACTGGAGCACCCGGGGAAACCCACGCAGATACGGGGAGAATGTGCAGACTCCACACAGACAGAGACCTGAGGCTGGAATTGAACCCGGGTCCCTGCCGCTGTGAGGCAGCAGTGCTAACCACTGTGCCACCGTGCAGCCCATCTTACCCATGGAACTGTCTAAATGCTTTATGAACGGTAAAATTGTACCCGCCTCCAATACTGCCTCTGGCAGCTCGTTTGCAATAAGTGACTTTTCAACAAAATTAACTTAATTGCAGAGTTAATATAAGCCTACTTGTGACCAATAAATAAACTTTAATCTGTAAACGGTGCCATCTTTGATGAACAGTAAGATAAAAGCAAAATACCGCGGATGCTGGAATCTGAAATAAAAACAGGAAATGCTGGAAAAACTCAGCAGGTCCGACAGCATCTTTGGGGAGAGAATAGAGCAAATGTTTCAACTCTGGATGACCCTTCGTCAGACTCAAAGCGTTGTCTCTATTCTCTCTCCTGTCTGTGTGGAGTTGGACATTCCCTCCGTGTCTGTGTGGGTTTCCTCCGGGTGTTCCGGTTTCCTCCCGCAGTCCAAAGATCTGCAGGTTAGGTGGATCGACCATGATAAATCACCACTTAGTGTCAGGGGGACTAGCAGGGTAAATATGTGGGGTTACGGGGATAGGGCCTGGGTGGGATTGTTGTCGGTGTAGGCTCGATGGGCCAAATGGCCTCCTTCTGCACTGTCGGGATTCTATGATTCACAGATGCTGTCAGACCTGCTGAGATTTTCCAGTATTTCCTGTTTTTGAGAAAGTTATACCTCCCAAAGTAAACAGACAGTGGAAACAGAAGGTCCCTTATTTCATAACAAAATGGTGATTCTCGAACCGCTGCCCAGAATCGACAGTCAGAAAAGGAACTTTGCTGTTAAATTAAAGTACTGTGTTCAGTGACGCACGTTAAAATAATCTGGGTCAAATACCTTCAATTCACAATATTGATTACACAATACTGATTACACAATATTGATTACACAATACTGATTACACAGTATTGATTGCACAACATTGATTATACAATATTGATTACACAACATTGATTACACAGTAACGATTACACAACATTGATTACACAATATTACAAAGAACAAAGAACAAAACAGCACAGGAACAGGCCCTTCGGCCCTCCAAATCCGCACCACTCCCTGGTCCAAACTAGATCATTCTTTTGTATCCCTCCATTCCCACTCCGTTCATGTGGCTCACCAGATAAGTCTTAATCGTTCTCAACGTATCCGCCTCCAGCACGTTGTCCAGCAGCACATTCCAGGCTCCCACCACCCTCTGTGTAAAATACGTCCTTCTGATATCAGTGATAAACCTTCCCCCCCTCACCTTGAACCTGTGTCCCCTTGTGAACGTTACCACCGGCCTGGGAAAAAGCTTCCCACCGTTCACCCTAACTATGCCTTTCATAATTTTATACACCTCGATTAGGTCACCCCTCATCCTCCGTCTTTCCAGTGAGAACAACCCCAGTTTACCCAATTTCTCCTCATAACTAAGCCCTTCCATACCAGGCAACATCCTGGTAAACCTCCTCTGCACTCTCTCTAAAGCCTCCACGTCGTTCTGGTAGTGTGGCGACCAGAACTGGACGCAGTATTCCAAATGCGGCCGAACCAACGTTCTATATAACTGCAACATCAGACCCCAACTTTTATACTATATGCCCCATCCTATGAAGGCAAGCATGCCATATGCCTTATTCACTACCTTCTCCACCTGTGACGTCACCTTCAGGGATCTGGGTGGACTTGCACACCCAGGTCCCTCTGCGTATCTACACCCTTTATGGTTCTGCCGTTTATCGCATAGCTCCCCCCTACGTTAGCTCTACCAAAATGCATCACCTCGCATTTATCTGGATTGAACTCCATCTGCCATTTCTTTGCCCAAATTTCCAGCCTAACTATATCCTTCTGTAGCCTCTGACAATGTTCCTCACTGTCTGCAAGTCAGCTATTTTCATGTCGTCCGCAAACTTACTGATCACCCCAGTTACACCTTCTTCCAACTCGTTTATATATATATATATCACAAATAGCAGAGGTCCCAATAAAGAGCCCTGCTGAACACCACTTGTCACAAGCATCCAGCCAGAAAAAGACCCTTCCACTACCACCCTCTGTGTTCTGTGACCAAGCCAGTTCTCCACCCATCTAGCCACCTCCCCCTTTATCCCATGAGACCCAACCTTTTGCACTAACCTACCATGAGGGACTTTCTCAAACGCTTTACGAAAGTCCATATAGACGACACCCACGGCACTTCCCTCGTCAACCATTCTCGTCACTTCTTCAAAAACCTCCACCAGGTTAGTGAGGCATGACCTCCCTCTCACAAAACCATGCTGACTATCATTAAGGAGTTTATTCCTTTCTAAATGCGCATACATCCTATCTCTAAGAATCCTCTCCGACAACTTCCCCACCACGGACGTCAAGCTCACCGACCTATAATTTCCCAGGTTATCCTTCCTACCCTTCTTAAATAACAGGACCACATTAGCTATCCTCCAATCCTCTGGGACCTCACCTGTGTCCAGTGACGAGACAAAGGTTTGCGTCAAAGGCCCAGCGATTTCATCTCTCGTCTCCCTGAGCAGCCTTGGATAGATTCCATCAGGCCCTGGGGATTTTTCAGTCTTTATATTCCTCCCTTTTAATGGAGATTTTCTCTAACGGGTCAACACTCCCCTCCGAGACACTCCCAGTCAACACATCCCTCTCCTTTGTGAATACCGACGCAAAGTATTCATTTAGGATCTCCCCTACTTCTTTGGGCTCTTAAGCATAATTCCCCACTTTTGTCCCTGAGAGGTCCGATTTTTTCCCTGACAACCCTTTTGTTCCTAACGTATGAATAAAATGCCTTGGGATTCTCCTTCGTCCTGTCTGCCAAGGACATTTCGTGACCCCTTTTTGCCCTTCTAATTCTCGTTTGTGTTCTTTCCTACTTTCTTTGTATTCTTCCACAGCTTCCTCCATTTTTAGCTCCCTGGACCTAACGTACCTCTCTCTTTTCTTCTGGACCAATCCCTCAATTTCCCTGGTTATCCATGGTTCTCGAATCCTACCTTCCTATCCTTATTTTTTACAGGCACATGCCTATCCTGCAGCCCTAACAAATGTTCCTTAAAAGACTCCCACATGCCAGATGTGGATTTACCCTCAAACAGCCTCGCCCAATCAACAGCTGCCAATTTCTGCCTAATCCCACTTAAATTTGCCTTCCCCCAATCCAACACTTTACTCTTGGGACACCACTCATCATTTTCCATCACTATCCTAAAGCTAACAGAATTGTGGTCACTATTTGCCTCATGTTCCCCTACCGAAACTTTGAAAACCTGACCGGTCTTTGAAGACCATTCCCCAGTACTAGGTCCAGTATAGACCCCTCTCTAGTCGGGCTATCTACATATTGTTCCAAAGAACCTTCCTGTACATATTTTACAAATTCCTCCCCATTCAGAGTCCCTGCTCTCAGCGATTTCCAGTCTATACCAGGGAAATTGAAGTCTCCCCTACAACAACCCTATTTTTCATGCACCTATCCATTATCTCCTGACATATCCGTTCTTCTACTTCCCTTGGGCTGCTGGGGACCTGTAGTATACCCCCAACATAGTGACAGCTCCCTTCCTGTTTCTGAGCTCCACCCAGAGTGACTCGTTACACGACCCCTCTGAATTGTCCTCCCTCTGCACCGCTGTAATAAGCTCTCTAACTAATACTGCTACTCCCCCACCTCTTTTGGTCCCTCCTCTGTCTCGCCTAAAACACTTGTACCCCGGAATATTCAGAATATTGATTACACAACTTTGATTACACAGTATTGATTACACAATACTGATTGTACAATATGTCTTGCACAATATTGATTTCACAACATTAATTACACAATACTGATTACACAACATTGATTACACATTATTGATTACACAATACTGATTGTACAATATTTATTGCACAATATTGATTTCACAACATTGCTTACACAATACTGATTACACAATATTGATTATACAACATTCAGACAGACAGTGAAGAAATATAAACGGCATCATAATCTCTGTAACCTACTCAGTTTCCTTTAATTGACTGGTACTGGAGTGTGAAAAGACAACAATGTGACCAGCACATATTCACTTAGCAAAAGCGAGTCACAATCTAAGAGATGTATCATAAAGAGTGCATTATACATGCTGAATTCCAAGATCACAGCATTCCCGTGAACCATCGAACCCACGGCAGTGCTGAAGGAGGCCCTACGGCCCATCGAGTCTGCACTGACTCTCTGACAGAGCATTTTATCTGCATTGGAATGATCCGGGTACATGTTTTCTTTTAAGACCAAAGTTAATATTTAAATGTGAAGACCTGAACGCCTCTCAATGCACAAATATTGTTCGTTTCAACATCATTTCCTGCAAACTTTAACATAAATCTGTTTGTTCTGTATCAGGATATGTCCCTAAATATTACAGTGAGGATAACAAACTTCATTGAACATTTTGCCTATCCACTGACACCATTTCTGTACCGAAGCCTAGTTCAGACTGATGGAAACCTCTTTTACCCCTTTGACCCTGAGCTGATATCTGACCCCATATCCTCTCCATGATTAATACTGTTCCTGTCATATCTTGAATATCATCTTCTGGCTCCCCCCAGCTGTCAGTGTGAATTCCGGACAGAAATATTCAATTTATTTGCTGACCAGCTGTCCGTTTACACAGTGGCTGAATCATAGGACATCCCAAACTCGGTTGCACACATCCCAACTCTCACCAAGTCTCATTTACCCATCATCCGTGCGCTCACTGACTTCTGAACGATATGGAAAAACTGCAGATTACTCACTCACCTGATCAAATCGCTAATGTTTTGACGTCTAATTGCCCCAATCCACGTCCATTTCCCAAAATGTCTCTGTTTGTTCAAATTCATACAGTCTGAAGACACGCACTGCACACAATTTACCCTATCCCAGTGTCACACCGTATTTCTCCCTGACAGCAATGTTGTCCAGTACAGCCCATCTTCTACCCGCTCTATGGAAATCTGGATCCATACATGGTGCAGCCACCCTGCTGGTCAGTTCCAGTGTCTCCTGTACATTTCCCCATACTGAGCAGATATCATCTCCTGGCTGTATTAAGCTGGGGACGGGAATGGAAGGCCATCTCCAAATGTGACAGCAAGAAGCTCGTTCAATCAATCTAACAGTACCTGCATTTAATATTCCAATTCTTGGGTTTGAATGCCTTCTCCGATGTGTCGCATTCCCTTTTCCCAGATCTCCAGACGATGTTCCCTTTAAGTATGAGTCTGATTCCCCGACTGAATGGCATTTCTGTCCCTCTGTATCTCGAGCTTGTATTTTGATGAAGTAGCTAATTGAAATCACCACAGAACATGTGTGAATTACTGATTGAAACAAAGTTGGACTCGAGCACACTTGTGACTACCAGTTCTTGCCAGGGAAAAAGCTTCCAACTGATCACCTTATCTCTGTCCCTGATAAATCGAGACACTTCTTTCAATCCACCCTTCAGCCTGCACCTTTTCCGGTCGAAAAATCACAGTTTATTCAATCTCTCTTCCGACCCAATACTTTCCATACCAGGCAACATCCTGATACACATTTTCTGTACTCCCTCCAGAGCCTCTCCCTCCTTGTGAGGTAATTCACTTTGGTAGGAATAACAGATGTGTTGAGTATAGGGCTAACGGGAGGACTTTGAATAGTGTGGAGGAGCAGAGGGATCTAGGTGTATGTGTGCATAGATCCCTGAAAGTTGGGAATCAAGTAGATAAGGTTGTTAAGAAGGCATATGGTGTCTTGGCGTTTATTGGTAGGGGGATTGAATTTAGGAGTCGTAGCGTTATGTTGCAACTGTACACAACTCTGGTGCGGCCGCACTTGGAGTACTGTGTGCAGTTCTGGTCCCCACATTACAGGAAGGATGTGGAGGCTTTGGAGAGGGTGCAGAGGAGGTTTACCAGGATGTTGCCTGGTATGGAGGGGAGATCCTATGAGGAGAGGCTGAGGGATTTGGGATTGTTTTCGCTGGAAAGGCGGCGGCTAAGAGGGGATCTTATTGAAACATATAAGATGATTAGAGGTTTAGATAGGGTGGATAGTGATAGCCTTTTTCCTCTGATGGAGAAATCCAGCACGAGGGGGCATGGCTTTAAATTGAGGGGGGGTAGTTATAGAACCGATGTCAGGGGTAGGTTCTTTACCCAGAGGGTGGTGAGGGATTGGAATGCCCTGCCAGCATCAGTTGTAAATGCGCCTAGTTTGGGGGCGTTTAAGAGATCCGTAGATAGGTTCATGGACGAAAAGAAATTGGTTTAGGTTGGAGGGTCACAGTTTTTTTTTTTAACTGGTCGGTGCAACATCGTGGGCCGAAGGGCCTGTTCTGCGCTGTAATGTTCTATGTTCTATGTTCTGGTGAACAGAATGGAACACAGTATTCCAAATGTGGCCTAACTAATGTTTTATATAACTGCCTCATAATTTGCCAACTTTTATATTCGATGCCCCAGCCGATAAAGGCAAGCATGCCAAATGCTTTCTTCACCAGCTGTGTTTCCACTTCGAAGGATCTGTGGACCTGGACGACCAGATCTCTGTGTCTGTGCTCCTGAATGGTTCTGCCATTTATTTTTAAGCTCCGATCTGAATTAAATCCATCAAAATGGATCATCTCACATTTGTCTCGATGATATTCAATCTGCCGTTTCTCCGCCCAATGTTCCACCCGATCTGTATATTGCTGCATTCCCTGCCAATCTTCATTCCTACCCGCAACTCCAGCAATCTTAATATCATCCACAAACTTGGTAATCAGACCCAGTTATTGTTCTTCCAAGTCATTTATATATATATTACAAACAAAAGAGGCCACAGCTCTGATACTTGTGGAACACCACTAGTAACAGACCTCCATTCAGAAATAAGTCCATTCCACCACTGCCCTCTGCATACTACGGCCAAGCCAGTTCTGAATCCATCCAGCTAATTCACCCCACTTTCCATGTGATTTAATCTTTTGGATCAACCGACAATGAAGAACCTGGTTAAATGCATTACAAAAGTCCATGTCAAGAATATCCACAGCTGTTCCCACCGCCAGTCATGTTTGTCTCTTCTTGAAAAAAAGGAAGTAGTGTCTAACTGAAACGGTTTGAAAAATGAACCACCTTAGAATGTTGATGGTTATTTTTTAAGGGCGAGTGTAATGACAGTGTGCCAGTAGGAAAAGTATTTTGGATCGTGTTCTCTGCAATTGGAAGCAAACACTGAGCTGTCTGCTTCGACGTCCTTTTATTGTTGATAAAATTGTTTTAATGGGGTTTTATTTATTTTATCTCTGGGTCTCATACATCTGATGCATCAGGATTCTGGTGACTCTGTATTGTTGGAGGAAGAATGATTGATAGGTCAGGTGACAGGTGTTCGTTTACTTTGAGTTTTGTGCTGCTGGCTGCAGTTTTTGTTTAGAAGGAGTTTGGACTTCAGAGAGAAATGTAGTATTTCTGTTTTTCTCTTTCTCCTATTGGAAATTCTCCTGGCATGCTGGAAGATGGTCTTCTTATATTCCTGGAGTGAAACTTCCGTGTTTGGAGGTTTGCTAGTTAGGAAGTAAAGTGCCTCTGTAAATATATGAATAGGATGGGAATGGAGGGATATGGTCCAGGGAAGCGTAGGGTTTTTTAGCTCAGTAGGGCAGCATGGTCGGTGCAGGCTTGGAGGGCCGAAGGACCTGTTCCTGTGCTAGAATTTTCTTTGTTCTTTGTTCTCTTTGTCTCTTGAAGTGGTTTGTTGTGAAACCTCATGGCCGGCAGTGGCATTATCTCGACCGAGAGTTCTGCTGTGATTTTCATGGCTGAGACGTCAGAGTTTCAATTCTTCAACTAAAGGGCTGATTTCCAGAATCACGTGGGCCGTCTGATTTTCTGTGTTAAATCTGTAGCAGGGGTATCTGATACGGAGGTTTGTTTTTGTTTTTAACATAACAAGTCTTTGTTAAGGTTTATATAAAATAATGGTCGTTTTTTTTCTTGTTTGTATTTGATAAAAGCTATTGCAACATATCAAGTGCATATTTAAATAAAGGCTGTTTGTCTATGGTTGTGGGCGTGGTTCTGCGTGTGTGTGTTTGTGTGTTGTGTCTGTGTTTCGAAGCGTGGTTCTGCGTGTGTGCATATGCATGTGGGTGTGGTTTTGTGTGTGCGTGTGTGAATATATGGTTCTGCATGTGTCTATTTGCGCGTGGATGTGGTTCTGTGTGTGTGCGTTGTTTGCGTGTGAGGGATATTTTTGAGTGTATGTGTTTTGGTTTTGTTGTGTTTTTTTCTGTTTATCTGTGGGTGTAGGTACGAAGATGTCTGTGTGTGTGAGGGGTGAGTGTCATCGAGTGTGTGTGTGTGTGTGTGTGTGTCTGCGCGCACGCGCAAGTGTGTGTGTGTGTGTGTGTGTATTTGTTTATTAGTGTCTGAGAATCTTTTTGACACGTGTGTCTTTACACGGGTGTTTTTGTTACTGAGTCTCTTGGAGAGTTTGCATTTGCGGGTGTTTTTGTTCTTGAGTGTTTAGGTGTGTTTGTATGTGTCCTGTGTCTCTAGGATAGGTGAGTGTGTGTGCGTGTGTGTGCGTGCGTGAGTGTGGGTGTGTGTTTGTGTTGCTGTTTCTCTCAGCGAGTTTGTGCGTGTGTGGGTCGGTGTTCCTATGTGTTTATTGAATTGTGTGTGTGTTTTTGTTGCTTTGGCTCCAATGGTACTTGTGTATGTGTGTTACGTTCCCCGTCTCTCTCGAAGAGTTTGTGTGTGTGTCTGTGTATTTGTGTGTTTGTGAGTGTGTATCTGTGTGTTTCTCATCACCATTTCACTGAAACTTTTGACTCCTTTCCCCACCTGTTGAATGATTCTTTTCTTTGCTTGTCTACCTTATAGTGAACATAATCAGAACTGCGACGCTAATGAGCAGAAACTGTGGTCAGTCCAAAAGTGTCACTCGGTACCTGGTGGCCATGTCAGTGGGGGATCTACTGGTCATTATTCTCCACCTGATATTGAGACACATTCCAATTGTTGATGCGGAACATTTTCAATCCCTGAGGTCCATCTGCATCTGTAATATCCACGCCATCCTGCTTTTTGCAGCCACTGACTGTTCTGTCTGGTTCACCGTCACTTTCACCTTTGATCGTTTTGTGGCCATGTGTTGCCTCAAGCTGAAGAGTAAGTATTGCAGCGAGGAAACGGTGGCTTTGGTTCTGGGAACAGTGAGTGCGCTGAGCTGTTTCAAGAATATTTTCTGGTATCTTACACTAACGGATAAATATACACTGGTGAACGAAACCTGGTTTTGTGGAATACCAAACTATGTTCTTTTCTGTCCGCTCAGCGCAGCATTTGAGTTCTTCCACAACATTCTAAATCCTTGTGTCCCATTCTTCCTGATTCTGCTGCTCAATGTTTTCACCGTCAGACACATTTTACTGAGCAGCAGGGTGCGCAGGAGACTTCGAGCTCACAGCAGTGGGGAGAATCCCAGAGACCCAGAGATGGAGAGTCGAAAGAAATCCATCATTTTATTGTTTGGTATCTCAGCCAATTTCATCCTGCTTTGGTCAATTTTCATGGTTTATTCTGTATATAACCGGCTTCTCTGGTTGGGGTATATTCGTGAAATTATTCCTAAGTGTGTTAAGGAATTGGGCTTCATGCTTCAGCTCATGATTTGCTGCACAAACACTGCAATTTATGCCGTGACGCAGACTCAGTTCAGACAGAACAATGTACTGCAATTTCCCTTTACTACAATTCTTCAGTTCATTAACCACTGAGAAGAAAACTCACACACAGCCTTTCCCTCTTCCTACTGGATTTTCAAACCATATATCGCAAACCACCCACAATCTGATTGGATGATGAAACACCATTCAGCAGCTCTTGTCTCCAAATGGTCGGTCCACATGCCCTGCTTCTGATCTGAGAGTAATGGACAGTGAAGAAAGCTAACTCCAATTGCAACGGGATCTTGATCAATTGGGCCAGTTGGGCTGACAAATGGCAGATGGAGTTCAATTTAGACAAGTGCGAGTTGATGCCTTTTCGAGATTGAACTAGGGCAGGAAATACTCAGTAAATGGGTAGGGTGTTCGGGAGAGATACAGAACAAAAAAGATCGAGGGGTACATGTTCATAGCTCCTTGAACGTGGAGTCATAGGTGGACAGAGTGGTGAAGAAGGCATTTGGCATGCTTGATTTCATCAGTCAGAACATTGAATACAGGAGTTGAAAGGTCTTGTTGAAGTTCTGCAAGTCATTGGTAAGGTTTTCCGATTATAGAAAGGATATTATTACGTTAGAAATAGTGCAGAAAATATTTACTCGGATGCTATCGGGACTTGATGTTTGAGTTATAAGGAGAGGCTGGATAGCCTGGGATTGTTTTCTCTGGAGCGTAGGAGGCTGAGGGGTGAACTTACAGGGGTCTATAAAATAACGAAGGGCATAGATCAGCTCGATAGGCAATATATGTTCCCAGAGGTAGGGGAGTCTAAAACTAGAGGGCATAGGTTTAAGGTGAGAGTGGAGAGATGCAAAAGTGTCCAGACGTGAATTTGTTTTCACACAGAGGGTGGCGAGTGCCTGGAACAAGCTGCCAGAGGTAATAGTAGAGGTGGGTACAATTTTGTCTTTTAAAAAGCATTTAGATAGTTACATAGGTAGGATGGGTATAGAGGGATATGCACCAAATGCGGGCAATTGGGATTAGCTTAGTGGTATTAAAAAAAAAGGGCGGCATGGGCAAATTGAGATGAAGGGCTTATTTCCATGGTGTAACCCTCTGTGACTCCATGTCTCTATAATGGTGCACCCACCATTTCTCCTCTCCGATTCATCAGCCATATTGCCCATTGTCTTATGGCTGCAATAACATCGCAGTTTCTCTGCGCACTTACTGGCAAGTCACCAAATCATCTTCATCCCTCACACAAATTGCATACTCTTCCTCCAACCTGAAATTGCAGAACTTGTTGCGTGAGTGTCCAAGGAAGCGAGGTCACGGGAAGGTGCAGCTCCAGCGACAAGATCAGGGAGGCAGATTTGTGCAGAAGGTGAAGTCGCAGGGATCACAGGTGAGCTGGCAAGGTGGATACATAGAAACATGGAAATACCACAGCACAATACAGGCCCTTCAGCCCACAAAGTTGTGCCGAACATGTCCCTACCTTAGCGATTACTAGGCTTACATATCGCCCTCTACCTTACTAAGTTCCATGTACTTATCTAAAAGTCTCTTAAAAGACCCTATCGAATCCGCCTCCATCACCGTTTCTGGCAGCCCATCCCACGCACCCACCATCCTCTGAGTGAAAAACGTATCCCTGACATCTCCTCTGTATCCACTCCCCAGCACATTAAACCTGTGTGCTCTTCTGGCAACCATTTCAGCCCAACGAAAACGCCGCTAACTGTCCACTCGATCAATACCTCTCAACATCTTATGCAACGCTGTCAGCTCACCACTCATCCTTCGTCTCGCCAAGAAGAAAAGGCCAAGCTCACTCAACCTACCCTCATAAGGCATGCTCCTCAAACCAGGCAACATCCTTGTAAATCTCCGATGCACCCTTTCAATGGCTTCCATATCCTTCCTGTAATGAGGCGAATAGAACTGAGCACAGTACTCCAAGTGGGGTCTGACCAGGGTCCTATCTTGCTGCAACATTATCTCAAAACTCCTAAGCTCAATTCCTCGATTGATGAAGGCCAGTACACCATATGCCTGCTTAACCACAGCCTCAACCTGCACAGCTGCTTGAGCGTCCTATGAGCTCGGACCCCAAGATCCTTCTGACCTTCCACACTGTCAAGAGTCCTCTCAATATTATATCCCGCCATCCTATTTGACCTGCCAAAATGAACCACCTCACACTTACCTGAGTTGAACTCCATCTGCCACTACTCCGCCCGATATTGCATGCTATCAATGTCTCGCTGCAACTTCTGATATCCGTCCACAGTATCCACAACACCTCAAACTTTTGTGTCATCAGCAAACTTACCAACCCATCCCTCCACTTCCTCATTCAGGTAATTTATAAATATCACAAAGAGCATGGGTCCCAGAACAGATCCCTGGGGCACTCCACTGGTGACCAAACTCCATGCTGAATATGACCCATCTATAACCAAACTTTGCCTTCTGTGGGCAAGCCAGTTCTGGATCCATAAAGCAATGTCCCCTTGGATCCCATGCCCCCTCACTTTCTCAATAAGCCTTGCTTGGGGCACCTGATCAAATGTCTTGCTGAAGTCCATATATACTACATCTACTGCTCTTCCTTCATCAATGTGTTTCGTCACATTCTCAAAAAATTCAATTAGTCTCGTAAGGCATGATCTGCCTTTGACAAAGCCATGATAACTATTCTTAATCGTATTATACCTCTCCAAAGGTTCATAAATCCTGCCTCTCAGGATAACCTCCATGAACTTACAAAACTGGCTCGGTCAATGAAGACAGAGGGTAGCAGTGGAAGGATGCATTTCTGAATGGAGGGCTGTGAGAAATGGTGTTCCTTAGGGATGAGTGCTGGGACCTTTCCTTTTTGTAATATATGTAAATGAATTGGAGGAAATGTAACTGGATTGATTAGTAAGTTTTGCGGACGACACAAATGTTGGTGGATTTGCGGATAGCGATGAGGACCAGCAGAGATACAGCACGATGTAGATCAGTTGGAGACTTGGGCGGAGAGATGGCAGATGGAGTTTAATCCGGACAAATGTGAGGTAATGCATTTTGGAAGGTCGAATGCAGATAGGAAATGTACAGTTGGCATAGGGTTCTGGGTGTACAGGTACACAGGTCACTGAAAGAGGCAAATAATTCTGTTAGTTGCCCAGAAATTTCATCTCTTGCCTTCCTGAGGTGTCTAGGATAGATGCCATCTGGCCCTGGGGCTTTGTCTGTCTTAATGTTTCCTAACAAAACCTAACACTTCCTCTCTTGTAATTGAGATTAACGTGTCAACACATCTCTCTGAGTCACTACCAGTTAACATGTCCCTCTCCTTTGTGAATACTGATGCAAAGTATTCGTTTAGGATATCTCTTACTTCCTTTGGTTCTCAGCATAATTCCCCTCCTTTGTCCCTGAGAGGTCCGATTTTTCCCTGACAACCCTCTTGTTCCAAACGTATGTCTAAAATGCCTTAGGATTCTCCTTAATCCAGTCTGTCAAGGACACTTCGTTACCCCTTTTTGCTCTTCTAAGTCCCTGTTTGAGTTATTTTCTACTTTCTCTGTATTCCTCCAGTGCTCCATCAGTTTTTAGCTGCCTGGACCTCATGTATGCCTCTTTTTGTCTTTTTGATTAGACCAAAATTTCAGTGGTTTTCCACGGCTCCCGAATCCTACCTTTCCTATCCTTCCTCTTTACAGTCACATGCCTGTCCTGCAGTCCTATCAACTGCTCCTTCAAAGACTCCCACATGCCAGATTTAACCTCCAACAGCCTCCCCGAATCAACAGCTACCGAATCCTGCCTAATCCGGCTGGAGTTAGCCTTCCCCCAATTCAACACCTTACCCATAGGACAACACTCATCGTTTTCCATTCCTATCCTAAAGTTTACAGAATTGTGGTCACTACTTGTCACATGTTCCTCGACCGAAACTTTGATGACCTGACCGGGCTCATTCCCCAGTACTAGGTTCAGTATAGCCCCCTCTCTAGTTGGACTGTCAACACACTATTCTAAAGAGCCTTCCTGTACGCATTTTATAAATTCTTCCCCGTCCAGGCCCCCAGCCCTCAGCGATTTCCAATCTATACAAGGGAAATTAAAGTCTCCCACTACAACAACCCTATTTTTTCTGCACCTGTCCAGAATCTCCTTGCATATCCCTTCCTCATCTTCCCGAGGGCTGTTGGGAGGCCTGTAGTATACCCCCAGCATAGTGACTGTGCCCTTCCTGTTTCTGAGCTCTACCCACAGTGACACATTACCTGACCCTTCCAAATTGTCCACCCGCTGTACCGCTATAATATGCTCCCTAACCAGCATTGCTCCTCCCCCACCTCTCCTAGCCGCTCCTCTGTCTCGCCGAAAATACTTATACTCCCGAATATTCAGCTGCCAGTCCTGTCCTTCTTTTAACCAAGTCTCCGTCACTGCAACCACATCCAAGCTCCACGCAAGTATTAAGGCTCTAAGCTCGTCTGTCGTGCCCATGAGGCTCCTTGCGTTGAAGCAGATGCACTCCAGACCTCCAGGCACACTGTGTTCATCCTCCCCCTGAATGCTCTTTCTCTCAGATAGCCTTGTCTTGGCTCCAACCTCGTCCCCAGCCTCTGTGCGTCTTGACCTATTGTTCTGGTCCCCAATCACCTGCCACATCAGTTTAAACCCACACGAACCACACTAGCAAAACTCCCAGATTAGGTGTAACCCATCTTTCTTGTACAGATGCCATCCTCTCTTGAAGACTTCTCAGTGATTCATGAATTTGAAACCCTCCCTCCTGCACCAGTTCTTTCGCCACACGTTCAGCTGCACAATCTCCCTGTTCCTAGCCTCACTAGCACGTGACACTGGGAGTAGTCCAGTGATCGCTACCCGAGAGGCCCTGCTTTTCAGCCGACTACCCAACTCCCTGAATTGCTCTCTCAGGACCTCCCTGCTCTTTCTGCCTCCGTCATTTGCACCAATGTGGACAATAACATCTGTCTGGTTACCTGCCCCTTTTAGGATGCTTCTTTCCTGCTCAGTGACATCCAGGAGCCTGGCTCCAGGGCGGCAGACTGCCATCCTGGAGTCTCATTCGCGCTCACAGAACCGCCTGTCTGTTCCTCTAGCTATTGCATCCCCCACTACTTTTGCTCTCCTAGTCCCCCTCTTTCCCTTCTGAGCCACAAAGCCCGATTCCGTGCCAGTGACCCGGTCACCATGGCTTACCCCTGGGGGGTCATCTCCCCCCACAGTATCCAAAACGGCATACTTATTTTGGAGGGGAACAACCACGGGGATCCCATCACTGACTGCTCTCTGCCCTCCTTTCTCCTCTCTGTCACCCATCCGTTACTGTTAAGGGGGACAACCACTGGGGTACTCTCTGGTACGTGACCTTTACCCTTCCTAACCGTGACCCACGTGTCTTCCTCTCGTGGTCCTGGTGTGACGACCTGCCTGTAACTTCCCTCTATTAACTTCTCATTTTCCCTGACGAGACTCAGGTCGTCGAGTCGAGTTCCCTAACGCGACCTCTGAGGAGCTGCAGTTCGACGCAAAAGGTGTAGGTATGGACTTCCGAGAGACTGGGTGACTCCATGAACTCCCACATCTGACACCCACAGCAACAATCTGGCCTCCCACTCATAGTTACCCCTTCCATTAAATTACTGGAAGAACGAAGAACTGCCTCTGCCTGTTTACGCCGAAGCCTGTTGAACCAAAGCCCTTCAGCTCTCACTCTGCTCGCTGCTTACTCCGCTGCCCGCTGAATAGTGCAGGCCTGCTTTTAAACTTCCTGCGCGCTAAAAAATAACACTCCAAAAAATCCTTCCCAGAACACAGGGCGGCACGGTAGCACAGTGGTTAGCACTGCTGCTTCACAGCTCCAGGGTCCTGGGATCGATTCCCGGCTTGAATCACTGTCTGTGTGGAGTTTGCACATTCTCCTCGTGTCTGCGTGGGTTTCCTCCGGGTACTCCGGTTTCCTCCCACCGTCCAAAGATGTGCGGGTTAGGTTGATTGGCCATGCCAAAGTTGCCCCTTAGTGTCCTGGGATGTGTGGATTAGCGGGAAAAATATGTTGGGATATGGGGTTAGGGCCTGGGTGGGATTGTGTTCGGTGCAGACTCGATGCGCCGAATGGCCTCTTTCTGTACTGTAGGGTTTCTATGATTCTAACACCCCGCGGCCTACTTCCGGTTTACAGTTTGAAACGTTAATAAATAAATAAAGCCCGCGAAAATGTAATTTAAATGTCAACTTCTCACCCTCGCACTCCTGCAACAATTCGCACCACCTCGCTGCAGAAGAACAATGAGCTAGATACAATGAACAAAGCTAAAGGAGACGTACGAGGCAGATGTTTTACACAGAGGATGGTGGGTGCCTGGAGCTCGCTGCCAGGGGAGGGACTGGAAGCGCATACAGTAGTTTCTTTTAGGGGGAGTCTTGACAAGTACATGAATAGGATGGGGATAGAGGGATATGATCCCCGGAAGTGTAGAAGGTTTCATTTCAGTCGGGCAGCATGGTCAGTGCAGGCTTGGTGCGCCGAAGGGCCTGTTCCTGTGCTGTGATTTTCTTTGTTCTTTGTTCTTTGAACGTCCAAGCGAGTGAGTCAGCCCGAGTGTCTGGCAGACATATAAAGTTTATCGTTTTCCTGTGAGTCCAGAGTCCAGAATCAAAGATCCAGTGGTGTATTCCTTCAGATGGCAGGAGCCTGGAGTTTATGAAGAATGATGGTGTCTTCCAGACCGGGCATAAGATTCAGTTAATGAATGTATCGCAGTGAAATTCTCAAATGAATTTGCAATTGATTGTAACGCTGGATGTAGTAGCAGATTCAGGTTGTATTAAGTTATCTGTCATTTTAAATTAGTTATGATCACACTGCAATATTTCTTCCGTCCCTGCACTGAATTTTGAAGACGCGTGATAGCCAATATGCAGAAGAAGAAACCCATGTTCCAATCGAGGTATAAAATTCTACTTTACAAAATGAAATGATCACTAATAGGATATGCTGAACTTTCTAAGCACACGCATCTGAATAAACTTCCAGTTCATTGTCACAGTGTCCATGGTTAAGAAGAAAAAAACAGCATTTCCCAGCAATTAATAGCTATATTGGGCTTTAGGTTATTGCCTGGGGTTCATGTTCGAATTTGTTTTGATATAATGATTGATATTAATGCACATTGCATTTTTTTCGGCTAATCTCATTACACTTCAGTGGGGAATTTGCCTCATTCGATCAGTAATTCTGACTTCCTCACTCGTATGGTCAGTATCCTCTCTTGCTCAGTCAGTCAGTCTCACTCGTTAGTTAGCCACACTCGCACGCTCAGTTGGAGACTCGGGCTTGCTCACTCACTTGCTCGGTCAGCAATACAGTCAACCTCATTCGCATGGTTGGTTGCTCCATCAGCCTCACTCGCTCGGTCAGTCAGCCTCGTTCCGTCAGTTGAGCAGTCGGCCTCACAGAGTCGGTCTGTCGTTCAGTCGGCCTCGAGCTATCCGTCAGTCAGACTTTGCTCGCTGTTCAGTTGACATTGCTTGCTCAGTCAGTCAATCAGCCTTGCTCAGTTAATTGCCTTGTTCAACAGCTCTGTCAGTCTGCCTCACTCGGTCCACTGGTCAGGCTGCCTCGCTCGGTTAGTCACTCAGTCATCCTCAGTCGTTTGGTCCATTGGTCAGTCGACCTCCCTCAGTTGGTTGGTCAGTTGCCCTCGCTCACTTTTTTCATCTGTTGGCCTGACGCATTCAGATGGCCAGTCAGCCTTGCTCTGTCGGTCAGTCTGCTGCCCTCACTCAGTTTGAGGCTGGAGCTGCTGTACTGCACCTGCCTGTGCACCCCCTGTGACCTCACTTCCTAGGAACTCCCCCACAGCTTGAATGTCCAATAGTAAGAGAGGGAGGCATTGTGTGTGGGTTTTCCCCTCAACGTTTAATTAATTGAACAATTGTAGAAAAGGGAATTTTCAGTACGTGTTTGAACTGCTGTCTGAACTGAGTCTGCGTCACGGTGTAAATTGCTGTGTTTGTGCAGCAACTCAGAAGCTGCAGCATGAAGCCAAATGCCTCAACGTACTGTGGAGAAGACGCATTAAAATACCCCAACCAGGAAAGCCGGTTATATATAGAATAAACCATGAAAATTGACCATAACAGAATGAAATTGGCTGAGATAACAAACAGCAAAATGATGGATTTCCTGCGACTCTCCATCTCAGGGTCTCTGGGATTCTCCCCACTTCTGTGAGCCCGGAGTCTCCTGCGGGCTCTGCTGCTCATTAAAATGTGTCTGACAGTGAAAACATTGAGCAGCAGAATCAGGATGAATGGGACACCCGGGTTCAGAATATTGTGCAGGAACTCGAACATAGCGCAGACCAGAGAGAATAGTGCACTGTTTGTGATTCCACAAAACCAGGGGTCGTTAAACAGCTTATATTCACCAGTCAGTATAAAATGCCAACAAATGTTCTTTAAACAGCTGAGTACACTCACTGCTCCCAGAACCACAGCCGCTGTTTTCTCGCTGCAATATTTGCTTTTCAGCTTGGAGCAGCAAATGGCCATAAACCGATCAAAGGTGAAGCTGACGGTGAACCAGACAGAACAGTCAGTAGCTGCAAAAAGCAGGACGGCGTGGATATTACAAACGTGGATGGACCTCAAGAATTGAAAATGTTCTGCATAAACAATGGGAATGTGTCTCAATATCAGGTCGATAATAACGACCAGTAGATCCCCCACTGACATGGCCACCAGGTAACGAGTGACACATTTGGACAGACGACAGTTTCTGCTCTTCAGCGTCACAATTGTGATTACATTCACTGTAAGGAAGGGAGATGAAGAATGAAATTGTACAAGAGGCTGGGGAGAACTTATTTATTATAGTGAGGGAGTGTTGACAAAGACACTCAAATACACATACACACACACACACACATACACACGCACGCACGCACACACACAAAAACGCACACACATACGTGTGCACGATGACACCCACCTAACCTCAAATACACACACTCACAGAAAAAACACCAACAAACACAAAACAAAACCCACATACATACACACAAAACAATCCCTAATGCATAGACACACTCCTTGATGCACAGCCACAACACATACGCACACGCGCGTGCACCCCCCCCCCCCAACCCCCCCTCCCCCCACCCATGCACACTCACACACACAGACATACACACACACACAAACACACGCAGTTTAAAACAAGGTCAGAAACTCCGAAGTGCTTTATGAAGTCGGCCTGGATCATAAGTCTTGCATGTTGAATTTGGCTAAGGTAAGCATGATGTATGATTCAAATGGCCCATTACGGAGGTTTTATCAAACAACGTATTCCAATTACATTTCCCAAATACAAACAAGGAAACAACCATTCTATTGTATAAACCTTTACAACTATATGGAATATTACAAGCAAACAAACGTCCTTTTAAGCAAACGCCTGCCACAGGTTTAACACGGAAAATAAAATGGCTCACGTGATTCTGGAAATTAGTCCTTTGTTTGGAGAATTGAATCTCTGACTTCTCATCCTTTTAAATTCTAGCAAATAGAGATAATACCACTGCTGGCCACTAGAATTCCCAGCTAACAAATTCAAGAGACAGATACACTTTGCTTACTAACTAGGAAAGCACCAACCACAGAATTTGCACTCCAGGAAGCAGGACGAGCAGCTTCCGGCATGCCAGGAGAATTCACAATACCAGGAAGAGAAACTCAGAAATACGACATTTCAGTCTGAGGTCCAAAAACCTTCTGAACAAAAACTGCATCCAGCAGCCCAAATCACAAAGTGAAAAACCTCCCGTCACCTGACAAGTCAGTCATTCTTTCTCCAACAATTCAGGGTCTTAAAAATCCCAGGTAGCACATGAGACCCGGAGTTAAATTAAACAAAACCCCATTAAAACCATTTAAGCAGCAATAAAATGGCATCAAACAGACAGCTCGTTGTTTGCTTACAACTGCAGAGAACATGATCCAAAATACTTTTCTTAAAGCCGCATTAACGTTACACGTTCCCCTTACAAAATGGACCATCAACATTCTGCGGTGGTTTTATATTACAAACGCTTTCAGTCTCACACTACTTCCTTTTTGAGGAAGTGACAGGAATGATTGGTGAGGGGAGGGATGTGGACGTACTCGACATTGACGTTAGTAATGCATTTGCTCATGGTAGGTTGGTGCAAAATGTTAAATCACATGGACACTGAGTGAATTATCTCGAAGGATTCAGAACTGCCTTGGTCATAGTGGGTAGAGTGTAGCGGTGGACGGATCGTTTTCTGAATGGAGGTCTGTAACTAGCGGTGTGCAGCAGGGACCATGCAGGGAACTCGTTTGATTGTAATATATAAAAATAATTTGGAAGAAAGATAACTGGTCCGGTTATCAAGTTTGTGGATGAGACTGAGACTGCTGGAGTTTTGGATAATAATGGAGATTGTTAGAGAACAGAGCAGGATATATATAGAATGCGAAATTGCGGGGAGAAATGGCAGATGGGATTTAATCCAAGTAAAAGCGGGATGATGCATTTTGTTCGACACAATTCAGTTGGGAGCTACAAAGTAAGAGGCAGAACCATCAGGAGCACAGACACACAAAGAGGTCTGAGAGTACAAGTCCACTGGTTCTTAAAAGCCGCAGCACAGGTTGAAAAGGTGGTGAAGAAAGCCTATGGCATGCTTGCCTTCATCGCCTGGGATATCGAGTAAAAAAAGTTGGCAAATTATGTTACAATTAAATAAAAAGTTGGTTAGGCCACATTTGGAATACTGTGTCCAAATCTGGTCTCCACACTAGCAGCAGCATGTGATAGTTTTTGGGGAGCAGGGAAAAGGTTTATCAGGGTGTTGCCTGATACGGAAGATATTGGCTATGAGGAGAGGTGGAATGTACTGGGATTGGCCGCCCTGGAAGGGCGGAGACTGAGGCTGACCTGATAGAAATATGTAACGTTATCAGGGGCAGAGATAAGATGAACAGTTGGATGTTTTTGTTTCCTTCACAAGAGGGCACGAGTCCAACATTGTTTGAATCTGTAATTCACGCAGGTTCTGTGGCTATTTCATTCAACCACGTCCACAAACGGAATGATGAAATCTTCTGCACCATTCTCATCAAACGTTTGCAAAGCTTCGACATATTTTGTTAAATCCGCAATAAGCCCCACGAAGCTCAGAGGAAAAGATTGATCTCAGGGTACTTGTTCACAGATTCCTGAAGGCTTCCAACATGTGAATAGAATAGTTAAGAGGCATATGGGACACCTGGTTATGTCAGTCTGATGTAGCCTATCAGAACAAGTAGGCATTGTTGGAGTTGAACCGAGCATCAGATATTGAAAAGCTGGAGGAATGTGTGCAGTTCCGGTCACCTCACTATAGGAAGGATGTGATAGCACGAGAGAGGGTACAGATAAACCAGGATTTTCATAGAATCATAGAAACCCTACAGCGCAGAAAGAGGCCAATTGGCCCATCGAGTCTGCGCCGACCACAAACCCACCCAGGCCCTACACCCATATCCCTACATATTTTACCCGCTAATCCCTCTAACCTACGCATCTCAGGACACTAAGGGGCAATTTTAGCTTGGTCAATCAACCGAACCCGCACATCTTTAGGCTATGGGAGGAAACCGGAGCACCCTGAGGAAACCCACGCAGAGACGTGGAGAATGTGCAAACTCCACACAGGCAGTGACCCAAGCCGGGAATCGGACCCAGGATCCTGGAGATGTGAAGCAGCAGTGCGAACCACTGTGCTACCGTGCCGCACTGTGCTACCGTGACCTGGGATGAAGTATGTGAGCCATAAGGGGAGACTGGATACGCCTGGGTTGTTTTCTCTGGAGCAGAGAAGGCGGAGGGGGGACCTGAAAGATTTTTATACATTATGAGTTTTAAGGAGCGGGTGAATAGGAAGCATCTGTTGCCTTTGGTTAAAGTCAGTCACGAGGTGCCATATTATGAGGACAAGGGGTAGCCGATTTATAAACGGCTTTGAACGATAAAGGTGATCGGGCAGGGGCTGAGTCGGGGACCAGTTCAGCCATGATCATATTGATTGAGGGAGCAGGCCCGAGGGGGTGAATTGCCTACTCCTGTTCCTTATTCCTACGATTCTTATGATTAGACTTTTAGTTCCAAATTGTGTTTCTTAAAGAACTCAAATCCCACCACCTGCTGTGGTAAGATTCAAGCCTGTCTCTCCTGAGAAATATCCTCTTTCCCTGGATTACAAAATTGGGGGGATGCAAGAGGGAAACAAAAGACTGAAACGCAGAATGCAAATGTGCTGCGGTGGGATTGTTACTGGACTAGTTAGCCAGTAACTCAGGGCAATGCTGTGGGACCCGGGATCGAACCCCACCATGTAAAGTCTGGTTGACTGACCCTAAACCAAAGGGAACAGATGTTTCTGATTCATCTTGTCCTTACACTTCCGAACTTATAAAGCTGTTTTCCGATCCCCCTGCCCAACATTCTCTGCTCTAGAAATAAAAATCCAAGTCTATCCAGTCTGTCTGTCTCGCTTAATGCTTCATCCCCGGCAACATCCTGGTGGAACTCTTCTGTCAACTTGCAAGCACACTGTGGTGGCCTCGCAGTGTAAGTAGGGATGTCAACGAATGATTGCCTCGCCAATCGTGCCCAGATTCCATGAACGAATGAAAGAAATGCTGGTGATAATTCAACAGTGTTTGGGAATCCTGTGGGGGGTTTATGACAAAGCCGCCATTCTCCTCACTCTTTAAAGAGCTTCCCTGTCTGCAGTCTCTTCTCAATTTGTTGGTCGTGTCACAGAGCCAGACGCACTGTAAACACAGTTCCCTTACCTCGCCCAGAGTTCAGTCAGCAAATCCTCTGTCCTCCTCGGAATGTCTGCAGCAGCTCTCAACACAACCTGCAGAAACGTTTCCACATAACGTCCACTAGCTTTCCTAACACACGAGTCAGCTGCAAGTTCGATTCCTGGACCATTTTAAATGAAACTAGGTTGAGTTCCTCGTGTTGCTGAACACCCATTGATTTGAGAGTGACTAAAACATGCTATCAGTGGACGGACAATGTTCAAGTTTCGCAAACATTTGGCAGAGCTGCTGAAACTCCGTGATCAACATGGAGCTCCACACAGAAGACACAAGGAGCAGAATCCGCAGGATTTTCATTAGACAGAACTCTGTCACACTGTCACCAACCACTGTGCAAAGCACAAAATACAAGCCCGAGACACAGAGGGACAGCAATTCACTTTAATCGGGGAATCAGATCATTATTTAAAGGGAAATGCATCTACAGATCCGGGAAATGGAAATCCGACACCTTTTAGAAGACAGTCAAACACAAAATGGAAATATTAAATTCACACCCTGTAAGATTGTTTGAACCAGCTTGTTGATGTCACATTTGGTGCTTACCTTTCATTCCCGTCACAAGCTGGATACAGCCCGGACACGATATCTGTCCCCATGCGGAGATGTACAGGACACACCGGAACAGACCAGCAGTGTGACTGTTCCATGTATGGATCCAGGTTTCCATAGCATGGGTACAAGAAGCATCAGATAACATTGCAGTTATGGAAGGATATGATATGGGACTGAGGAAGGGGAGATTGTGTCGGGTGGGTGTTTTCATGCTCTGTATGAATTTAAACAAAGAGCCATGTTGTGAAAAGAATGGAGATTGGGGGGATGAGACCAACAAATCATGGAGAGATTGTTCCGTGACTAACCTGACGATTTTCCAGATCAACTGGTGACATAACTCAGTTAGCAAACGGATGACGGATCAATCGGATTTGGTGAGAGTTGAGATGTGGACAACAGAGTTTGGGGAGTGCTTTGATTTAGCAGTTTTGTAAATGGGAGGCTGGTCAGCAGAAGAATGGAATAGTTGTGTCTGGAATTCGGAACGACAGGTGGAGGAGCCAGGGGATGATATTCCAGATGTGACATAACATGATTAATGATGGAGAGGATATGGGCCAGATATCAGCTCAGGGTGAAAGGATTGACAAAGGTTGCAATCAGTTTAGAATTGTCTCGGGAGCAGGAATGGTGTCAGTGGATAGGGGAGAGAGAATGGGAGAAGAAATGAAGTCAATTTGTTCCCAATACTGAAACAATAACGAAAATAATACATTGTTACATGGATTACAAATACTTTCGCTGATACAGAGGCTTACCCGATGGGGCAATCGGACCAATTCAGATACTCTGAACTATCAAAACCTCTGAAGCAGTTTTCACTGTTGTGCAGGGTTCATTAATTTTTATAGAGACACAGCAGCAACGATAACAACCGTAGCAGTGCAGAGTAAATGACAAGATCAGGAATAAAGTTACATAGGGTTTATTGAATTAAATGTTGGATTGGAAACTTACCAGGGACACCAATCAGTGCCAGGATCGGATAGTAAAATCCTTGAATAAACCAGAGTACATATTTGAGCCGCCATGGTAATAATAACCTATAAAATCCATCCCGTGACATGAAGTAAAGACCCTGGGCAAAAGTACCATTTACACTTAAAGCCAAAGGTGGGAGGGCTGGTGGTGGGGGTAACATTTGCCGATGCATCGTTCCTAGATTCTGATCCATTGTTGGAACATTTCCGTCCGTTGTTCTCAGATTCTGGTCCATTGATGTAGCATTCCCGTCCATTGTTCTCAGATTCGGATCCAGTGTTGGAACATTCCCATCCATTGTTCCCAGATTCTGCTCTCTCCACCCCTCTCTGCCGCTAATGACCTCTGTTAGTGTCGTAGTTGACGTTCCCGTTGACTATGGAACAACACACTGAACGGAATCCACTATTAATAGAAGAGGGAAAACCTCCAGTGGCACTGGCTGGATCCATGGAGACTGACATTACTCACAGTCGCTGCACAAACAGCTTCAGTTAACCCCGTTCTATCCAACACTTTGTATACAACAACATACAACATTTCCCTGGTCTGTATGAGATCGTGAGGGTCAGGGAGAGATGGAAAGGTGGAAATAATCGAGGGCCCACCACAATATTTCAATCTTCATTGGATATGGGAATTATCCCTGAGTTATCATAGTTGTGGGTTTCAGATTAGGCTACCATTCGTCAGGAATGTTCAATGCAGGATTGAGGGTGTTGTACCTAAATGCGTGCAGTGTACTGAACAAGGTAAATGAGCTTATTGTGCACATTGAAATTGGCCGTTGCAATGTTGTTGGCATCACAGAGCATGGCTGCAAGTGGATCAGATCTGACATCTGAATATCCAAGGGTATGTTTCCATCGGAAGGAAAAAAAAAACAGATGGGAAAAGGGGCGGGTTTGCATTGCGAGGAATGAAATTAAATGGATAGCAAGAAGAGGTACAGGATCAGAAGGTGTAGAATCTCTGTCGGTGGACTTGAGGAATCGGAAGGGGAAGCGCACCCTGATAGGTGTTGTTTACAGGCCCCCTAAAAGTCGCCAGGATGTGTGGCAAAAACTAAATCCGGAGCCGGAAAAGACACATGCAAATGAATTATTGGAATAATCATGGGGGAACCTCAGTATTTAGGTGGCCGAGGAAAATCAGGCAGGAAATGGATAACAAGAAAATGAATTTGCGGAATGGCTAAGATATGGTTTTGGAGGAGCTTGTAAAAGAACAGGCGGTTATGTATTTGGCGATGAGTAACCATAGAAACGGTAGAAACCCTACGGTGCAGATGGAGGCCATTCGGCCCATCAAGTCTGCACCAACCACAATCCCACCCAGGCCCATCCCCGTAACCCTACATATTTACCGGCTAATCCCTCTAACCCACACGTCTCAAGACACAAAGGGGCAATCTTAGCATGGCCAATCAATCTCACCTGCACAATTTTGGACTGTGGGAGGAGACCGGAGCACTTGGAAGAAACTCACGCAGACACGAGGAGAATGTGCAAACTCCACACAGACAGCGACCCAAGCCGCGAATCGAACCCAGGTCCCTGGAGCTGTGAAGCAGTAGTGCTAACCACTGTGCTACCGTGCCGCCCATTATTGAGTAATGAAGGAGGATTGATTAGGGAACACCTGGACCTTGGGTCCGACCTGTAGGTTAGGGTAAGGGTTAGTCTAAAGGATAGGGCTAGGGCTAGGGTTAGGATTTTGTTAGGGTCAGCGTCAAGGTGAGGGTCAGGCTCAGGATCAGGGTTAAGGTTAGGGTTAGGGTTAGGGTTAGGTTTAGGGTTAGGTTTATGTCTCTGGGCAGCTGGGGAGACTCCCCTTCAACACTGGTCCCATATTAGGGTTCACAGAGTCAATCGACTGCCACGTTACATGCTCACGCCAGCATTCTTGTCCTCCTCACATTTTATGCCATATTTTTAAACCATTTATGGTGTTGTTACATGAAGATTTAGTTTGGGCAGGTGAGGGTGTGAGTTGGGGTGAGATGTAGGTGTTAGGGAGACTGTTAGGATTAGATGTTAGGGTTAGGTGATAGAGTTCGGGTTAGGATTTAGGATTAGCATTCGGTGTTATGGTTACATTTGTGGTTAGGGTTAGTGTTACGTGTTAGGGTTAGGATGAGGAGTTGATGTTAGGGTGAGTGTTAGGGCTGGGGCTAGGGCTAGGGCTCTATGTTAGGGTTCTGGGTTATGTTAGGGTTAGACTTTGGGTTAGAGTTTGGGTTGTGGTCTGGTAGAGCTTTTCGGATTAGGACTGGGGTTTGGCTGTGTTTTGGTGTTGGTAATGTAGCTTTGTTAGGTCAATTGTCCGAATGTACAGCTAATATCTGCACACTTTCCTGTTAGGCCTCAGTCTTTATTGGTTAATATTGATCCTTCTGGCAGGCTCTTAATTCCAATGGAGCACAATGTTTCACTTCTTACACCATTTAATAGTTTCCAGCGTGCTTCATTATCATAGAAATCATAGAAACCCTACAGTGCAGAAACAGGCCATTCGGCCCATCAAGTCTGCACCGACCACAATCCCACCCAGGTCCTACCCCCATATCCCTACACATTTACCTGCACATCTAACCTCTAACCTACACATCTCAGGACACAAAGGGGCAATTTTAGCATGGCCAATCAACCTAACCCGCACATCTTTGGACTGTGGGAGGAAACCGGAGCACCCAGAGGAAACCCACGCAGACACGTGGAGAATGTGCAAACTTCACACAGACAGTGACCCAAACCGGGAATCGAACCTACGTCCCATGAGCTGTGAAGCAGCAGTGCTAACCAGTGTGCACTGATGCACTTATTTTGTACAAGTATGTTTCTGGACCGGAATTACCTGTGAGAATAGATTGGATTTACATCCATTTTAAAATTGCAATAAATTCTGGGAATTGTATTTGTGATTGAATTAACAAGTAGTTCTTTGATTAAAAAAGGACTAGGGCATAAGAAATGAAGTGATAGGGTACAGTAGTAAGTTAAGATTATGCATTAGTGTTAATTATTAATGAAAACAGATGGAATATAGAACACACAACGAAGCACACTTTATGGAACTTTAATGCAAATTATTAAATTGTATATTTTTCTCATTAGACAACCAGCTAAAAAGGAAGCCACCCGAGGGTATAATATATTGCTCTCAATTTTCTAGCCATTCTTTTCTCAGGGATGGTCCCTTTGTGCGATATACTTATTTTTGCCGAATTAAAAAACAACTGAGTAAAAAGTAAAACAGATAAATGATTTACTGGCAATGCGCTCAAAATAATTTTTTTGAGCTCAAAGGTTTTTGAATGTGATTCAAAACCATTGCCGACATATCACACGTTTCACGAATTACATCGCTCATCAGGGGAAAATACATTAAAAAGAAACTAAATCACAACTACAAGGAGCACAATTGTTTTTCTCAGTCCAAATCGATCAGTTTTTCCCATTCGTTCAGGATGAAGAACCATTTGAAGGATCCCTCAAAAAATGGAGCGAGACAGAGTAGCTGCGTGAAGTGCTTCTCTGGAATCTTCAAGCTCCAAATGTCGCTGATGCAGCTGTCAAAACAAACTCTCCTGATTAACTGATAGCAATACAGCATGTTTTGCTTATGCTAATTTGTTCACATTTAAAAGTGATGCTTCTGTGTCATTAATAGATCTGTCTTCGCAAACATTTTTGGAATGGTAAACTGTGAAGGAATTAACTTCAAAAAATTAATTCAAATCAACTGACTTACTGGTTATGAAGAAATAATCGTAATGTAAGTCAATGGGAGACGCAAACTTGGAACAAGGACTCAAGTTTAACATAAGGACTAATGTTAGCATTACGATTAAGGGTAGAACTAAATGTGGCAGTTAAACATTTGTAAGTCAGGAAATGGGATTAGGGAAAATATTCACAATTTTCTTGGTTTAATGGCAATGTTTTTGATTTGATTTGATTTATTATTGTCACATGTATGAGCATACAGTGAAAAGTATTGTTTCTTGTTCGCGATACAGACCAAACCTGCCGTTCATAGAGAAGGAAAGGAGAGAGTGCACAATGTATTGTTACATTCATAGCTTGGGTGTAGATCAACTTAATGCAAGACAAGTCCATTCAAAAGTTTGAGAGCAGCAGAGAATAAGCTGTTCTTGAGTCGGTTGGTCCTGAAGGAAGAAGGTGGAAGTGAGAATGTATGGGGTGCGTGGGGTCCATCATTATTATGGCTGCTTTTCCGAGGCTGTGGGAAGTTTAAACAGAGTCAATACTTGGGAGGCTGGAGATGGATTGCACTCACGAACCTTTGTAGATCCTAGTTTGAACAAGTAAATTCTTCACGTGTCACTCGTAGGTTCGGTTTAAGGGATTGGGCAGCTCGGGAGACTCCCCTTGAACACTGGTCACATACTAGGGTTCACAGAGCCAAGTGACTGACACTTTTTTTGGCTCAGTATTCTGGTCCTCCTGGAATTTTATGCCATATTTTTAAACATTTAATGGTGTTGTTAAATGAAGATGTGGTTTGGGCAGCAAGTTAGGGTGAGGGCTAGGTGTTAGGGATAGTGTTAGGATTAGCTGTTAGGGTTATGTGTTCGAGGTATCGTTCGGATTTAGGGTTAGTTTTAGGATTAGGGTTAAGTGGTTGGTTCAGGATCACGTATCAAGGTGAGGGTTTTAAATCTCTCTTTAATATAGGGCACTGTTTGAAATGTCTTTTTATTGTCGTATACGGTTCAAAGTCACTGTTTAGTGCAGATCTCTGTTTAGAATCTCTGTTTTAGTAAAGGATTGTTGAAAATCTTTGTTTTAGTGTAGGGCAGTGTTTAAGATATCTGTTCAGTCTAGGGCACTGTTTAAAATCTCTGTTTAGTGTAGGAAACTGTTTTAAATCTCCCTTTAGTGTAGGGCACTGCTTAGAATCTTTGTTTAGTGTAGAAAACAGTATAAAATATTTGTTTTATTGTGGACTCTGTTTAAAATCTCTTTTTAGTGTAGGGCACTGCTTAAAAACTTTGTTTCGTGTAGGGTACTGTATAAAATATTTGTTTTAGAGTAGACCACTGTTTAAATTATCTGTTTAGTGTAGGACAATGTTTAAAACCTCTGTTTAGTTTAGGGCACTGTTTAAAGTCTTTGCTTTAGTGTAGGACACTATATTTAAAAACTCTGTTTAATGCAGATCACTGTTTGAAATTTATTATTTTTTTTCTGTCGGGCACTTTTTGAGATCCGTTTTTTTTGTAGGTCTTTTTTTAAGATCTGTTTTCGTGCAGGACACTGTTTAAAATCTCTGTTCAGGATAAGGCACTGTTTACAATCTTTACTTTAATGTAGAGCACTATTATAAAATCTCTGTTTAGTTTAGGAAGATGTTTAAAATCACTGTTGTAGTGCAGGATACTGTTTTAAAAACTGTGTACAGTAAACACTGTACTGTTTAACATCTCTGTTAGTGCAGAACACTTCAAATTATTTGTTTTTGTGTCGGACACAGTTTAAAATTTCTTTTTTATTGTCGAGCACTATTTGAAAACTCTGTTTCGTGTACAAAGCTGTTGAAACGCTCGCTTTTAGTGTAGGCTGCTGTTTCAAATCTCTGTTTATTATAGAACACTATAAAATCTCTGTTTAAGTGGAACACATTATTTAAGTTCAGTGTCGAACAATGTTTAAAACCTGTGCTTAGAGTTGGTTGTTGTTTAAAATCGCTAGTTAAAATAGGGCACTGTTTAAAATCTCTGTTTCAGTGCAGTGTACTGTGTTAACATTTCTGTTTAGTGTAGGGCACTGTTTGAAATCTCTGATTAGTGTAGAACAACTTTTAAAATCTATGTTTCTTTTGGGATTGTTCAAAATCTTTCTTTTATCTCGGGCGCTGTTCAAAATCTCTCTTTAGTGTAGGACACCGCTTAAAATCTGTTTTAGAGGAGGGCACTGTTTAAAATCACTGTTTAGCGTAGAACAGGGTTTAAAATATCCGTATTAATGTCGGACTGTTTCGAATCTCTTTTTATTGTAGAACACTGTGTAAAATCTCCCATGAGCGTAGAGAGCTGTTTAAAATCTCTGTTTAGTTTAGAACACTGTTTAAAATCTGTGTTGTTCAGTAGAGTGCTGTTTAAAATCTCTGTTCAGTGTAGTACACTGTTCAAAATGTTTGTTTTAGCGTTGGGCACTGTTTATAATCTCTGTTTTAGTTTCGGACACTTTTAAAGATCCGTTTGTGCAGATCATTGTTTAATATCTCTGTTTTCGTGTCGGACACTGTTTAAAATCTCTGTTTAGGATAGGGCACCCCAACCCCAAGCCTAACCCCAACCCTTTTTTAAAGAGTTTTAAAGGAGATTTTCAACAGTGCCGTGAATTAAACAGAGATTTTAAACACTGTCCTACACTAAAGAGAGATTTCAAAAAGTGTCCGACACTAAACACAGATTTTAGTGTCACAGTAAACACTGTACAAAGAGCTTGGAAGGAAGTTAAAAAGCAGGACGCCAAGGGTATTAATCTCAGGATTGCTACCTGAACCACGTGCCAGTGAGGGTAGGAGTAGGATGCTTGGGCGGATGAATACGTGGCAGAGGAACTGGTGCAGGGGGCAATGTTTCCCATTCTTGGATCATTGCGACCTCTTCTGGGGCAGGTGGGACCTGTACAAGAGAGACGGGTTACAGCTAAACTACAAGGGGAACAATATACTTGCAGGGAGGTTTGCTAGTGTTATTGGGGAGCGTTGAGACTAGATTTGCAGGGGGATGGGAACCAGGGTGCCAGAACAGATAGTGGAGCAGGGTAAAAAGAAAAGTTAGTTCAAGCAAAATCACAAATGGAAGGGTTGAGTGTGGTGGAAATAACCTTTTGAGGTATGTCTATTTCAATGCCAGGAGTATTGTGGGGAAGGCAGGTGAGCTGAAGGCGTGGATAGACACATGGAAATATGACATTATAGCCATTAGTGAAATTTGGCTGCAGGAGGGGCAGGACTGGCAGCTCAATGTTCCAGGGTTCCAATGTTTCAGGAAGGATAGAGGCAAGGGATAAAAGGTCGGGGGGGGGGGGGGGGGGCATTGTTGGTCAGGGAAAATGTTACAGCGGTACTCAGGCAGGATAGATTAGGGAGCTTGTCTACAGAGGCCCTATGGGTGGAGCTGAGAAACAAGAAAGGTATGACCACATTAATGGGATTGTATTATAGACCACCCAATAGTCAGCGAGAATTGGAATAGCAAATCAGCAGAGAGATAACTGATGAAGTCTGGAATGGGTTAATGAACTCTGTCACACTGAAGCATTAAGACCCGAACTCTGTGATTTTGTTGAGAACACTGCAGAGTTCATGTTTTCGTCAGAGTTCGGTGTTTTTCATGTCTGTACCAGATAAGAGGCACAGCTATTCTTGCTGTCTCCACTTGTTATTCAGAAATGCGATTAACCCAGCTCGAAATAAGCTAAACAGTCTCCATTTTCATGTACCTTTGTTTAATACGATGGAATTGACATGTATGCCTTCTGTGATCGTATAACCATCGATTCATATTTATATATATGTATATATATATATATATATATATATATATATATATATATGTATATATATATATATATATATATTCATCATACGTTATTCATCTTATCCTGATATAAAGTATTATACAAAATTGTATGTATATCAGTTAACTTGTTTGTGCAAAACCTGTGATGTTTCATGACTATAAATGACGAACGATCTTGGCCTCAGAGGTTCAACAAACGACGCAGAGGAAGATACTGCTGATGCAACAAAAAAACTCACCAAGAACGATAACAGACATCTCAGAGAATTGCAATGTAATGGGGGCGGTGCCCGGGACATATATAAACTCTGTTCTTACTTGTGTTCGAAGAGAAGGTTGGGGGTCCACTGTTAGAAAACTCTCTTCACCCACAATTGTGAAAATAAACCTGCACTTTTATCCACTAATAGTGTCAGAGGTTTTTTTTTTTTTTACCTACAACAGCTGACAACTGCAAGGAACACAAAGTTGTGATAGTAGGGGATTTTAATTTTCCACATATAGATTGGGACTCGCACACTGTCAAAGGTTTAGACGGGGTAGAGTTTGTAAAATGTGTTCAGGAGAATTTTCTACATCAGTATATAGAGGTGCCAACTGGAGAGGATGCGATATTGGATCTCCTATTAGGAAATCAGTTAGGGCAGATGATGGATGCGAGTGTGAGGGAACACTTCAGATCCAGTGATCATAATGCAATTAGTTTAATCCTGATCATGGATAAGGATAGATCTGGTCCTCGGGTTGAAGTTCTGAACTGGAAAAAGGCCAAATTTGATTAAATGAGGAGGGATCTGGGAAGTGTGGATTGGCACAGGCTGTACTCTGGTAAGGATGTAAATGGAAAGTGGGAGGCCTTCAAAGGAGAAATTTTGAGAGTGCAGGGTTTGTATGTTCCTGTCAGGATTAAAGGCAAAGTAAATAGGAATAAGGAACATTGGTTCTCGAGGGAGTTTGGAACACTGATTAAGAGAAAGAGAGAGTTGTATGAAATGAAAAGGCAGCAAGGAACAGATCAGATCCTCGAGGAGCATATAAAGTGCAAGAAGCTACTTAAGAGGGAAAGCAGGAGGACTAACAGAAGACATGAGGTTGCTTTGGCAGACAGAGTGAAGGAAAATCCAAAGAGCGTCTATATGTATGTTCGGAGCAAAAGGGTAGGGAGGGATAAAATTGGCCCTCTTGAAGGCCAGAGTCGTAGACTGTGTATGGAACCAAAAGAAATGGGGGAGATACTAAATCATTTTTTTTTGCATCCGTATTTATTGAGGAAACGGGCATGGAGTCTATGGAAATAGGGCAAACAGGTCGGGAGGTCATGGAACATTTACAGATTAAAGGGGAGGAGGCGCTTGCTGTCTTGACGAAAATCAGAGTGGATAAATCCCCAGGACCGGACAGGGTATTCCCAGGGACCTTGAAGGAAGCTTGTTTTGAATTTACAGGGGCCCTGGCAGACATATTTAAAATATCAGTATTCACGGAGGAATGCCGGATGATTGGAGGGTGGCTCATGTTGCTCCGTTGTTTAAAAAAAGGTTCCAAAAGAAATCTGGGAAATTATAGGCCAGTAGGTTTGACGTCGGTGCTGGACAAGTTATTGGAAGGTGTGATAAGGGATAGGACCTACAAATATTTGGATAGACAGGGACTTATTAGGGTTAGTCACATGGCTTTGTGCGTGGTAGGTCATATTTGACCAATCTATCAGAGTTTTTCGAGGAGGTTACCAGGAAAGTGGATGAAGGGAAGGCGGTGTATTGGAGGTGTAGTGGACAGTGAGGAAGGTTTTCAAAGGTTGCAGAGGGATTTGGACAAAGTAGAAAAATGGGCTCAAAAATGGCAAATGGAATTTAACGCTGACAAGTTTGAGATATTGCACTTTAGAAGGACAAACCAACATAGAAGGTACAGGGTAAATGGTAGGACTCTGAAGAGTGCAGTTGAACAGAGGGATCTGGGAATACAGGTACAGAAATACCTAAAAGTGACGCCACAGGTGGATAGGATCGTAAAGAGTTCATTTGGTACATTCACCTTTATAAATCGGAGTATCGTGTATAAAGGTTGGAGTGTTATGGTAAGGTTATATAAGGCATTGGTGAGGCCGAATCTAGAGTATTGTGTACAGTTTTGATCACCTAGTTACAGGTAGGATGTAAATAAGGTTGAAAGAGTGCAGAGAAGGTTCACAAGGATGTTGCCGGGACTTGAGAAGCTGAGTTACAGAGTCAGATTGAATAGGTTGTGTCTTTATTCCCTGGAGCGTAGAGGAATGAAGGGAGATTTTATAAGGTTATATAAGATTTTGATGCTTATAGATAGAATGAATGCAAGTAGGCTTTTTCCACTGAGGGTCGGGGAGAAAAAATGAAAAACAGAGGGCATGGGTAAAGTTTGAAAGGAGAAAAGTTTAAAGGAAATATTAGAGGGCGCTTCTTCACACAGAGAGTGGTGGGAGTGTGGAATGAGCTGCCGGAGAAAGTGGTAAATGCTTTTAACATTTCACATTTAAGAAACACTTGGACGGGTTCATGGATGAGATGGGTGTGGAGGGATATGGTCCAAGTGCAGGTCAGTGGGACTAGGCAAAAAATGGATCGGCACAGACATGAAGGGCCAAAAGGCCTGTTTCTGAGCTGTAATTTTCTACGGTTCTATGGTTCTATTTTAAACAATGCCCGACACTAAACAGAGATTTTTAACATTGACCTCCACTAAGCAAGGATTTTGAACAGTGTACTACACCAAACAGAGATTAGAAACAGTTTTCTACACGAAACGGAGATATTAAGCAGTGCCCGACACTAAACATAAATTTTAAACAGTGACCCACACTGCACAGAGATTGTAAACAGTGCCCAACACTAAACAGAGATGTTAAAACGTTTCCTACACTAAGCAGTGTCCTGCACCAAACAGAGATTTGAAGCAGTGCCCGACACTAAACAGAGGTTTTAAACATTGACCGACACTGAGCAGAGATTTTAAGGCATGCCACCCAATCCAGGTGTTGTCGGTAAAAAAAACCTCTGACACTATTAGTGGTTCAAACTGCAGTGTTTATTTTCACAATTGTGGGAGAAGTGAGGTTCCTAACAGTGGACCCAGGCCTTCTCATCGAACACAAGCAAGAACAGAGTTTATATATGTCCCGGGCCCCGCCCTCATTACATTGCAATTCTCTAAGATGTCTGTCATTGTTCATGGTGAGATTCTTGTTTATATTAGCAGTATCTTCCTCTGCGTAGTTTGTTCGATCTCCAAGGCCACGATTGTTCATCATTTATATCCTTGAAACAAGATCACAGGTTTGGCACAAACAAGTGAACTAATCTACATACAGGTTTGTCTAATACTTTATATGAGGATAAGATGAATAACGTATGATGAATATACTTATTAACATATGAATCTATGGTTATACAAAGACAGAAGGCAGACATGTCAACTCCATCGTGTTAAACAAAGGTACATAAAAATGGAGACTGTTTAGCTTATTTCGAGCTGGGATAATCGCATTTCTTGATAACAAATGGAGACAGAGGAATAGCTGTTTCTTTTATCTGGCACAGACATGAAAAACACCGAACTCTGACAAAAACATGGACTCTGCAGTGTTCTCAACAAAATCACAGAGTTTGGGTATTAATGCTTAAGTGTGACAAATTTCATTAACCCATGCCCGACTGCACAGGCAACATCCTTGTAAATCTCCTCTGCACCATTTCTATGGTTTCTACAACCTTTCTGTACTGAGGCGAACAGAACTGGGCACAGTACTCCTGGTGTGGTCTGACAAGGGTCCTATACAGCTGCAGCATTATCTCCCGATTCCGAAACTAAATTCCACCATTGATGAAGGCCAGTATTCCATACGCCTTCTTAACCACAGCCTCTACCTGCGACGCTGCTTTGAGCGTCATATGAACCCGGACCGCAAGATCCCTCTGTTCTTCCACACTGCCAAGCGTCTTACCCTCAATATTATATTCTTCCATCCTATTCGTCTTTTAAAAATGACCCACCACACACTTATCTGGGTTGAAGTCCACCTGCCACTTCCCCACCCAGTCTTGCATCTTATCTATGTTTCGTTGCAACTGCTGACATCCCTCTACACTATCCACAACCCCACCAACCTTTAGAACATAGAACATAGAACATTACAGCGCAGAACAGGCCCTTCGGCCCACGATGTTGCACCGACCAGTTAAAAAAAAAAAACTGTGACCCTCCAACCTAAACCAATTTCTTTTCGTCCATGAACCTATCTACGGATCTCTTAAACGCCCCCAAACTAGGCGCATTTACTACTGATGCTGGCAGGGCATTCCAATCCCTCACCACCCTCTGGGTAAAGAACCTACCCCTGACATCGGTTCTATAACTACCCCCCCTCAATTTAAAGCCATGCCCCCTCGTGCTGGATTTCTCCATCAGAGGAAAAAGGCTATCACTATCCACCCTATCTAAACCTCTAATCATCTTATATGTTTCAATAAGATCCCCTCTTAGCCGCCGCCTTTCCAGCGAAAACAATCCCAAATCCCTCAGCCTCTCCTCATAGGATCTCCCCTCCATACCAGGCAACATCCTGGTAAACCTCCTCTGCACCCTCTCCAAAGCCTCCACATCCTTCCTGTAATGTGGGGACCAGAACTGCACACAGTACTCCAAGTGCGGCCGCACCAGAGTTGTGTACAGTTGCAACATAACGCTACGACTCCTAAATTCAATCCCCCTACCAATAAACGCCAAGACACCATATGCCTTCTTAACAACCTTATCTACTTGATTCCCAACTTTCAGGGATCTATGCACACATACACCTAGATCCCTCTGCTCCTCCACACTATTCAAAGTCCTCCCGTTAGCCCTATACTCAACACATCTGTTATTCCTACCAAAGTGAATTACCTCACACTTCTCCGCATTAAACTCCATCCGCCACCTCTCGGCCCAACTTTGCAACCTGTCTAAGTCTTCCTGCAAACTACGACACCCTTCCTCACTGTCTACCACACCACCGACTTTGGTGTCATCAGCAAATTTGCTAATCCACCCAACTATACCCTCATCCAGATCATTAATAAATATTACAAACAGCAGTGGCCCCAAAACAGATCCCTGAGGTACACCACTTGTAACCGCACTCCATGATGAATATTTACTATCAACCACCACCCTCTGTTTCCTATCCGCTAGCCAATTCCTGATCCAATTTCCTAGATCACCCCCAATCCCATACATCTGCATTTTCTGCAGAAGCCTACCATGGTGAACCTTATCAAACGCCTTACTAAAATCCATATATACCACGTCCACTGCCTTGCCCCCATCCACCTCCTTGGTCACTTTCTCAAAAAACTCAATAAGGTTAGTAAGGCACGACCTACCTGCCACAAAACCATGCTGACTATCACCTATCAATTCATTACTCTCCAAATAACTATAAATCCTATCCCTTATAATTTTTTCCAACATCTTGCCGACAACAGAAGTGAGACTCACCGGTCTATAATTCCCGGGGAAGTCTCTGTTCCCCTTCTTAAACAATGGGACAACATTCGCTAACCTCCAATCTTCTGGTACTATACCAGAGGCCAACGACGACCTGAAGATCAGAGCCAGAGGCTCTGCAATCACTTCTCTTGCCTCCCAGAGAATCCTTGGATAAATCCCATCCGGACCAGGGGATTTATCTATTTTCAGACCCTCCAGAATATCCTGCACATCCTCCTTATCAACTGAAATACTGTCTATTCTACTCCCTTGCAACCCAGTGTCCTCCTCAGCTATATTCATGTCCCCTTGCGTGAACACCGAAGAGAAATATTGGTTCAATGCTTCACCAATCTCCTCCGGTTCCACACATAACTTCCCTCTGCTATCTATAACTGGCCCTAAACTTGCCCTAACCAACCTTCTGTTCTTGACATACCTATAGAACGCCTTAGGATTCTCTTTAACCCTATCCGCCAAAGTCTTCTCATGTCCCCTTTTAGCCCTTCTAAGCTCGCTCTTCAACTCCCTCTTAGCCAATCTAAAGCTTTCTAGTGCACTACCCGAGTGCTCACGTCTCATCCGAACATAAGCCTCCTTTTTCTTTTTAACCAACAAAGAAACTTTTTTGGTGCACCACGGTTCCCTAGCCCTACCAATTCCTCCTTGCCTGACAGGGACATACCTATCACAGACTCGCAGTAGCTGCTCCTTGAAAAAACTCCACATGTCGGACGTTCCCAGTCCCTGTAATCTCCTAGTCCAACCTATGTTTCCTAATTCTCTCCTTATAGCCTCATAATTACCCTTCCCCCAGCTAAAACCACTGGCCCGAGGTTCATGCCTATCCCTTTCCATCACTAAGGTGAACGTAACCGAATTGTGGTCACTATCACCAAAATGCACACCAACTTCCAAGTCTAGCACCTGGTCTGGCTCATTTCCCAGCACCAGATCCAATATAGCCTCACCTCTAGTTGGCCTGTCTACATACTGAGTCAAAAAACCTTCCTGCACGCTTTGAACAAAAACTGACCCCTCTAACGAGCTAGAGCTATAACAATTCCAGTCAATATTAGTCAAGTTAAAATCCCCCATAACAATTGCCCTATTACTTTCACTCCTAAGCAGGATTGACTCCGCAATCCTTTCCTCAACCTCTCTAGAACTTTTAGGAGGTCTATAAAAGACTCCCAACAGGGTGACCTCTCCTCTCCTATTTCTAATCTCCGCCCATACTACCTCAACAGATAAGTCCTCATCAAACCTCCTCTCTGACACTGTGATACAATCTCTGACCAATAATGCTACCCCTCCCCCTCTTCTACCTCCTTCCCTACTTCGACTAAAACATTTGAACCCCGGGACCTGCAGCATCCATTCCTGCCCCTGCTCTATCCATGTCTCTGAAATAGCCACAACATCGAAGTCCCAGGTACTGATCCACGCTGCAAGTTCACCCACTTTATTGCGAATACTCCTGGCATTGAAGTATACACATTTCAAACCCTGCTCCACCCCAGCTCTGCAATGCCGTGCATTGCAGTCCCCATCCATGCATCCCTCACTTTCAGCCCCACTACTCAGGATCCCTCCCCCCCCCGAATCAGTTTAAACCTCCCTGCATGGCCTTAGCAAATTTACCCCGCAGGATATTGGTCCCCTTCTGATTAAGGTGTAGACCATCCTTCTCATAGAGGTCACACCTTCCCCAGTACGAGCCCCAATTGCTTAAGTACCTGAACCCCTCCCTCCTGCACCATCCCCTCAGCCATGAATTCAAACCTTCCCTCTCCCTATTCCTCTCTAAACTATCCCGTGGTACAGGCAAGAGTCCAGAGATAACCACTCTGTCAGACTTGGCCTTTAGTTTCCACCCCAACTCCATAAATCCCTGCCTAATATCCCCTTCCCCTATCCTCCCTATGTCGTGTGTCCCCACATGTACAATAACTTGTGGTTTATCTCCCTCCCCCCTAAGAGTCCTGAATACCCTGTCAGACACATCCCGGACCCCAGCCCCTGGTAGGCAACACACCAACCCTGAGTCCCTACCTTTAGTTCCGACCCTCCTATCTGTCCCCTTAATTGTGGAGTCCCCAATCACAAGGCCCAGTCTTTTACAGCCCCTAACCACCTGAGCTTTCTCACTCGGCTCACCCCCAGAGATCTGCTCTCTATGCTCAGTTGATTCCTCCTCAACTGTAGCCTCGAGCACCGAAAACCTATTATGGAGGGGAACCGCCCCAGGGGATCCTTTGTGTCATCCTTCCACTTCCTGATCCAGGTCAATTATAAAAATCACAAAGAGCAAGTGTCCCAGAACAGATCCATGGGGCACTCCACTGATGACCGACATCCATGCTTAAAGGACCCATCCACAACTACTCTTTGCCTTCTGTGGGCAAGCCAGTTCTGAATCCACAAAGCAATGTCCCCTTGTATCCCATCCCCTTCACCTTCTCAATGAGCCTTGCATGGGGCACCTTATCAAACGCCTTGCTGAAATCCATATAAACTACATCTACCACTCTTCCCTCGTCTATGTGTCTAGTTACATCTTCAAAATATTCAATTAGTCTCGTAAGGCATGATCTGCCTGGGACAAAGCCGCGCTGGCTATTTCTGATCATACTATTCCTCTCCAGATGTTCATACATCCTGCCTCTCAGGATCTTCTCCATCAACTTACCTACCACTGAGGTTAGACTCACTGGTCTATAATTTCCCGGGTCATCTCTTCTCCCTTTCTTGAATAACGGAACCACTTCCGCAATCCTCCAATCCTCCAGAATCTCTCCCGTCTCCATTGATGACGCAGAGATCATCGCCAGAGGCTCAGCAATCTCTTCCCACGCCTCCCACAGTAACCTGGGGTACATCCCATCCAGTCCCGGCGAATTATCTAACTTGATGCTTTGCAAAAGTTCCAACACATACTCTTTCCTAATGCCCACATGCTTAATCATCTGAGTCCACTGCAAGTCTGCACTGCAACTACCAAGATCCTTTTCCACTGTGAATACTGAAGCAAAGTATTCATTGAGTACCTCTGCCATGTCTACCGGTTTTATACAGACTTTCCCACCGTCACATTTGATAGGTCCTACCCCTTCACATCTTTTCCTCTTGCTCGGAACATACTTGTAGAATTCCTTGGGGTTTTCCTTCATCCTGTCAGCCAAGGCCTCCACATGACCCATTCTTGCTCTTCTAATTTCCTTCTTAAGTTCCTTCCTACTAGTCGTATACTCTTCTAGATTTCTAACATTACCTCGCTCCCTGAATCTTTTGTAGCTTTTCTTTTCTTCTTGACAAAATTCGTTGCAGCGTTCCTGTAACCTACCGTAACTCCCCTTTCTCATTGGAACATTGCTGTGTAGAGGTCCAGACAAATTTTTGTTGAACGTTTGCCACATTTCTTCTGTCGATTTCCCTGAGAAAACCTCCTTCCAATTTATGCCTCTAATTTCCTGCCTAATAGCCTCATAATTGTCGTTACACCAAATAAAAACTTGCGGAGCTTGACTGATCCTATCTCTCTCCAATACAAATGTAAAGGAGATAGAGTTATGATCACTATCCCCAAAATGCCCTCCCACTGAGAGAACTGACACCTGCCCAGGTTCATTCCCTAATACCAAATCAAGTACAGCCTCTCCTCTTGTAGACTTATTCACATACTGTGTCAGGAAGCACTCCTGAACACACCTAACAAGCTCCTCCCCACCTAAACCTCTTATCCTAGGGATATTCCAATCAATATTTGGGAAATTAATGTCTCCCATTACGACTACTCTGTTATTATCACAACTCTCTAGGATGTGTTTCCCAATCTGCTCCTCCACATCGCTGCTACTATTGGGCGGCCTATAGAAAACACCCAGTAAATTTATTGACCCCTTCCTGTTGCGAACTTCCACCCACAGAGATTCCGTCAACGATCCCTCTGTGGCATCCATCTTTTCTACAGCCGTGACACTATCCCTGATCAACAGTGCCACCCCTCGCCTATTTTGCCTCCTTCCCTGTCACTCCTGAAACATCTGAAACCCGTCACTTGAAGTATCCAGTCCTGTCCCCGAGATAATAAAGTCTCTGTAATGGCCAACACATCACACTTCCAAGTAGTGATCCACGTCCTAAGCTCATCCATTTTGTTCACTACACCCCTTGCGTTAAAATACACACATCTCAGACCCTTCGGTCTGAGCACTCCCCTTCTCCGTCACCTGCCTATCCTCCCTCTCATACTGTCTAGAAGCCCCTTTTACTTTTAAACTCACCTCCACTCTCCCAGTCACCTCATTTCGATTCCCACCCCCCAACCATTCAAAGTTTAAACACTCCCCAGCAGCCTTAGCAAACCTTCCCGCCAGGATATTGGTCCCCCTGGGATTTAAGTGAAATCCGTCGTTTTTGTACAGGTCGCATCTGCCCCGAAAGAGGTCCCAATTATCCAGGAAACTGAATCCCTAAGGCATTCCTTATGAGAATAGGTTGAGAGAGCTAGGTCTTTTCTCCTTGGAGAGGCGAAGGATGAGAGGTGACCTGATAGAGGTGTATAAGATGTTGATGGGCATTGAAAGAGTGGATTCTCAGAGGCTCTTACCCCGGGCTGAAATGGTTGCCACAAGAGGTCACAAATTTAGGGTGCTGGGGAGTAGGTGCAGAGGAGATGTTAGGGGTACGTTTTTCACTTCGATGGTGGTGGCAGCGAGGAATCGGCAGCCGATAGTGGTGGTGAAGGCCGATTCCATAGGGTCTTTTAAGGGACTTTTGGATAAGTTCATGGAAGTTAGTAAGATAGAGGATTATAGTTAAACCGAGTAGGCAGGTACATTTTCGACGCAACTCGGGGGCCGAAGGGCCTGGTTGTGCAGTAGAGTTTCTATGTTCTACACTAAACAGAGATTTTAAACAGTGCCCGAAACTAAACAGACATTTTAAACTGTGTCCTACACGAAACAGAGATTTTAAACAGTGCCCTACACTCGACAGATATTTTAAACAGTATTCTACACTAAACAAAGATTTTAAACAGTGCCCTACATTAAACAGAGGTTTGAAACAGTTCCCGACACTAAACAGAGATTTTAAACAATTCTCGGACACTAAACGGAGAGTTTTTACTGTGGTGAGCCATAGATGTTTACCACTATGGGTACGTGTACATATGTTACTCTTGTTACTGTTGGGGTTAGGGTTGGGGTGTTCCACCTGTTAGCATTGTTCTGTGGTACACTCCGTTTGGCTCCGCCTTCTTACAGGAGTATAAAGGTCACTGCTACTTCCTAGTGGCCCTTAGTCTGGGACTATATTGTCAAGCAGTATGCTCTATTATTGTTGTGAATAAAAGCCTTTATTCCCGGGTACGTCCTAGCCTCCCGAGTGAATTAATCGCGCATCAATTTTATTCACAACAAAATACCGAAAATGTCGTTCGAATAAAAATGAAGCAGATGCTGAAACCCAATTGGCTAACCTTGGATCCGCGTGCCGCGGGAGCATCGAATACTTTCGACCATTGGTTGAAGTGTTTCCAGGATTACATCGATGCCTCGACAGGAGTCCAGTCTGACGCCGACAGATTGCGGGTCCTCCACACAAGGGTAAGCGACACTGTGTATGCAACAATCCGTGATTCCCAAAATTACAAAGAGGCCATCGAATTACTCAAGAAGCTGTACCATAAACAGCTGAACGAAATTCATGCTCGTCACCTATTAGCCATTCGACGGCGGCAGCCCGGCGTAACAACGGGACATTACCTGCGCGAACTTCAACAGCTGCCCAGTGCCTGAAATTGCAAGGAGGTGTCGGCTACTCAATACACCAACGATCTGATCCGAGATGCGTTCGTGGCGGGAATCGGTGCATCCTATATTCGCCTGCGGCTGCTAGAGCAGGGTACCTTGGACCTGGCTAAGACGGTAGAATTGGCCGATGCAATGGAAACGACCTCCAGAAGTCTCGAAACCTATCCCACCGACCACGTGAGAACATCGTGGCAAGTACAGCCACCGCCTCAACTGTACCCGGCGGGTCCTCGGAACTGCGCGATAATGCTCTCAACCTCAGACCTGACGGCTGTGGCAGCTCAAGGAGGCCCACGGTGCTATTTCTGCGGATTGGCGAAGCACCCTCGTCAGAGATGTCCGGCCAGGGCGGTGTTTTGCTCCGCCTGTGGAAAGAAAGGGCACTATGTAAAAGTATGCCGAGCAGAGACCCCTTCCAAGCCCAGCAGTGCTGCGTGTGACTCCCCAGGATCCATCTCCTCGTCTCCGGCCTCGTCGATGTCTTCAGCCACGTGCGATTCACGGGTGCCGCCATTTCCTATGACGACGATGCAAGCCACGTGCAATCTGCGGGTGCCGCTGCGTTCAACATCATCGACCACGTGCGATTCGTGGGCGCAGCCATTTTGGTCGACACCGGCCACAGAAGACCAGCAGGGGTCCTCGTCGTCAGCTATCTCAGCTGCCTGCAGTTACACTCGGGATCCAACAGTGGCGTCAATCATCCTGGACCAGGCCAAGCCTCACAGACTCGACAAGTCCATGATGGACATAGAGGTAAACGGGCGCCTGGCACATTGCCTGTTTGACAGCGGGAGCACGGAGAGCTTCATCCATCCAGATACAGTGAAATGGTGCGCTCTCCGTGTGCAAACTGTCATGCAGACAATCTCCATTGCGTCGAGGTCCCGACCTGTTATCGTTCTTGGAACTGTGTGGTAACCTTAACGGTGCGGGGCACAGTTTACGAGAACTTCAGACTCCTCGTGTTACCGCACCTTTGCGCTCCGGTACTCCTGGGGCGAGACTTTATGGTCCACCTGAAGAGTGTGACCCTGCAGTACGATGGGCCACTCCCTCCACTTTCAGTGGGAGAATAGCAGCCTCCAGATTGCCCAGCGCGCTCCACATGCAGTCTCTCGACACTCAAAATTACCCCACCTTCCCCATTCGAAAATCTCGTGCCAGGCTGCAAGCCCATCGCGACTAAGAGCAGGCGTTACAGCGCTGAGGATCGGATCTTTATTCGATCTGAGGTTCAGCAGCTCCTCGGGGAAGGCATCATTCAACCTAGCACTGGCCCACGGAGAGAACAAGTCGTGGTGGTCAAGACTGGAGACAAGCCACAGATGGTCATAGACTATAGTCAGATCATTAATAGGTACACGCAGCTGGACGCGTACCCTCTCCCGCGCATATCTGACATGGTCAACCAGATTGCGCAGTACCGGGTGTTCTCCACCATCGACTTGAAGTCAGCCTACCACCAGCTCCCCATTCACCCAGAGGACCGCAAATACACGGCCTGTGAGGCGGATGGCCGTCTCTACCACTTTTTAAGAGTCCCTTTCGGCGTCACAAATGGGGTCTCGGTCTTCCAGCGTGAGATGGACCGATTAGTGGACCGAAAATGGGGTACGGGCTACCTTCCCGTACCTGGACAACATCACGATCTGCGGCCATGACCAGCAGGGCCACGACCCCAACCTCTAGAAGTTTTTACGCACTGCGACTCTCCTGAACCTGACTTATAACAAGGAGAAGTGCGTATTCAGCAAGCACCGCCGAGCAATCCTCGGATACGTGGTGGAAAACGGGGTTATCGGCCCACATCCAGACCGTATGCGTCCTCTCCTTGAACTTCCCCTACCCACTAGCATCAAAGCACTGAGAAGATGCTTAGACTTCTTCTCGTACTATGCACAGTGGGTTCCCAATTACGCGGACAAAGCCCGTCCGGTCATAAAATCTACCTCTTTTCCCCTGACAACAGAGGCTCGCCTAGCCTTTGAAGGGATAAAAGCCGACATCGCGAAAGCCACGATGCACGCTGTCGATGAGTCCATCCCCTTTCAGGTGGAGAGTAATGCATCTGATTGCGCCCTGGCCGCCACACTTAACCAGGCGGGCAGGCCCGTCGCCTTTTTCTCTCGCACTCTCCAAGGCCCTGAAATTTGGCACTCCGCTGTGGAAAAAGAGGCTCAGGCCATTGTGGAGGCCGTACGGCATTGGCGCCATTATTTGGCTGGCAAACGGTTTACCCTGCTCACGGGCCAGCGGTCCGTGGCCTTCATGTTCAACAACACGTTAAGGGGAAAAATTAACAATGATAAAATCTTGAGGTGGAGAATCAAACTCTCCACCTACAACTATGATATCATGAACAGTCCGGGGAAGCTCAATGAGCCCTCAGGTGCCCTGCCGCGTGGAACATGTGCCAGTGTGCAGGATGACCGGCTACAGGCTCTCCACAATGATCTGTGCCATCCGGGGATCACTGGGCTCTTCCATTTTGTAAAGGCTCGGAATCTGCCCTACTCCATAGAGGATGTCAGGTCGATAACTCGAAGCTGCCAGGTATGTGCAGAGTTCAAGCCGCACTTCTACCGGCTTGACAGGGCACACCTCATTAAGGCCACTCGCCCTTTTGAACGACTGAGTGTCGACTTCAAGGGCCCCCTTCCTTCGACAGATCGGAATGTGTATTTCCTCAACATGGTTGACGAATACTCCCGATTCCCCTTTGCCATCCCCTGTTCTGAAATGTCCTCTGCCACGGTCATCAAAGCCCTGCGGAGTCTTTTTACCCTGTTCGGCTACCCCAGTATATCCACAGTGATAGGGATTCGTCGTTTATGAGCGACGACTTGAGGCAATACCTGCTCTCTAAAGGAATTGCCTCAAGTAGGACTACGAGTTACAACCCCAGGGGTAACGGACAAGTCGAGAGAGAAAATGCGACAGTCTGGAAGGCTGTTTTACTGGCGTTAAGGTCCAGAGGTCTTCCAGTCTACCGTTGGCAAAAGGTACTTTCTGATACGATCCATTCAATCCGGTCCCTCCTCTGTACGGCAACCAACGCTACCCCACATGAGCGGATGTTTACCTTCCCTAGGAAGTCTTCCTCTGGGACCTCACTGCCGTCTTGATTGACGTACTCAGGACCTGTCCTCCTGCGGCGGCATGTTAGGGCCCGCACATCCGACCATTTGGTTGAACAGGTCCATCTCCTCCACGCCAACCCTCAATATGCCTATGTGGCATATCCTGACGGGCGAGCGGACACGGTCTCTATCAGAGATCTGGCGCCTGCAGGGGACCTGGAAAACCCCATCACTCCCGCACCCGTGGTTAGGATTCTTTTGCCCATTCTCTCCCCTCCTGACACGGCGCGGGCAGCATCGGGACCTCAACTTAATCCTCTTACTCCCGTGTACAGCTTGCCTGAGTCCAGTAGTTTGTCCCCACCTCGAGGTACAAAGGTGTGTGAGGAACTGGAGGAGTCACTGGACACCACCTCGGAGAGAGGGTCGTCAACACGGTCATCAGAACCGGCACTGGAGCCAGTGCTGCGGAGGTCGTAGAGACGTTGTGGACCTCCGATACGGCTGAACTTGTGAACATATGGACAGTTCGTATTGTCTCCGTACCCGACCGGCCTGTGTTTTTAAAGGAGGGGTGAATGTGGTGAACCATAGATGGTTACCACTATGGGTACTTGTACATATGTTACTCTTGTTACTGTTGGGCTTAGGGTTGGGGTGTTCCACCTGTTAGCATTGTTCTGTGGTACACTCCGTTTGGCTCCGCCTTCTTACAGGAGTATAAAGGTCACTGCTACTTCCTAGTGGCCCTTAGTCTGGGATAGTATTGTCAAGCAGTATGCTCTATTCTTGTTGTGAATAAAAGCCTTTATTCCCGGGTACGTCCTAGCCTCCCGAGTGAATTAATCGCGCATCACCTACACTAAAACAGAGACTTTAAAGAGTGTCCTACAATAAAACACAGATTTAAAACAGTGTCCGACACTAAACAGAGATTTTAAACAGTGCCCTACACTAAACGGAGATTTCAAACCGTGCACTACACTGAACAGAGGTTTTAACCAGTGTCCTACACTGAACAAAGATTTTAAACAGCGTCCTCCACTAAACTGAGATTTTAAACAGTGACTTACACGAAACAGCGATTTTAAACATTTTCCTATACTAAACGGAGAATTTAAACAGTGTCCGACACTAAACAGAGAGTTTTAATGTGTCCTACACTTTGCAGAGATTTTAAACAGTGCCCTACAAAAAGCAGACGTTTTAAACAGTGCCCTACACGAAACGGAGATTTCAAACGGTGTCCTGTACTAGCCGGAGATTTTAAACAGTGCCCTACACTCAACAGAGATTTTAAACAGTGTCCTACACTAAGCAGAGATTTTAAACAGTGTCCTACATTAAACAGTTAATTTAAAAAGTGCCCTGCACTAAACAGTGATTTTAAACAGTGTCCTACATGAAACAGAGATTTTAAACATTGTCCGACCCTAAACAGAGATTTCAAAAAGTGCCCGACGCGAAACAGAGATTTTAAACATTGACCTACATTAAGCCGAGATTTGAAAAAGTGTACTACACGAAACAGAGATTTTAAGCAGTGACCCACAATAAACAGAGGTTTTAAACAGTGCCCTTCACTAAGCAGAACATAAGAACATAAGAAATACGAGCAGTAGTAGGCCATCCAGAACCTCGAGCCTGCCCCGCCACTCAATAAGATCATGGCTGATCTGATAGTGTTTTGGTTCCACTTACTTGCCCACCCCCCATAACCCTTAATTCCCTTATTGATCAGAAATCTATCTACCTGTGAATTAACATGTTTAATGAGGTCGCCTCCACTACTTCAATGGCCAGAGAAATCCAGAGATTCACTACCCTCTTAGAGAAGAAGTCCCTCCTCAACTCTGTTCTAAACTGACTCCCCCTTATTTTGAGGCGGTGTCCTCTAGTTCTTGTTTCCTTTCTAAGTGGAAATAATCTCTGTGCCTGTACCGTGTCTCGCCCCTTCATTATTTTATATGTGTCTATGAGATCTCCCCTCAGCCTTCTGAACTCCAACGAGTACAAGCCCAATCTACACAATCTCTCCTCATAAGCAAACCCCCTCATCTTTGGTATCAACCTGGTGAATCTTCTCAGTACTCCCTCCAAGTCCAATATATCCTGCTGCAAATAAGGGGACCAAAATTGCCTACAGTACTCTATTTGCGGCCTCACCAGTACCTTGTACAAATAGCAGCAAGACCTCCCTGCTTTTATACTCCATCCCCTTCGTGATAAAGGCCAACATTCCATTTGCCTTCTTGGTCACCTGCTGCACCTGCAAACTGAGTTTTTGCGATTCATGCACAAGAACCCCCAGGTCCCTCTGCACAGTACCGTGTTGTCATTTTTCACCATTGAAATAACAGTCCATCTAACTATTATTCTTTCCAAAGTGGATAACCTGACACTTGTCAACGTTATACTCCATCTGCCAGATCCTCGCCAACTCAGTTAGACTATCCAAATCTATCTGCGGACTTTCCGCATCCTCCACGCAATTCACTTCCCCACTCATCTTTG